>NW_025777221.1:0-103972 GCF_021130785.1 Homalodisca vitripennis
GGACATTAAAATATTAATTAATCATTGAATCTGTTATAAGGACAATAAAATTATAAACTATTTCTAAAAATAACCGATTATGTCGGCGTGGGGAAGTAGAACACTTTTTGGAAAAGCCATAAAATTTCGTATTGTAAGAGCT
This sequence comes from Homalodisca vitripennis, assembly GCF_021130785.1. Taxonomy (NCBI): domain Eukaryota; kingdom Metazoa; phylum Arthropoda; class Insecta; order Hemiptera; family Cicadellidae; genus Homalodisca; species Homalodisca vitripennis. The sequence continues at coordinate 143 of NW_025777221.1, forward strand.
AGAATGTCGTGAATATAAAAAAATTGGTGTTAAAACAGACCCTTCTAGTCCTCCCAATAATAATACAACCAATTATAGGTGGGTTTGGAATGAATTGGTTAACTTATATATTTAGTTTATTTATGCTATCGGCTAACTCGATTTCGTGTGAAGATTTAGTGAACATTTTCCCTTGTTTTTTTTTTACTAGGCAGAATAATTCAGGCTCGTGCCTTCTTATAAAATTACGTTGAATAGATATTATAAAACTATATTCATTTTTAAAACTTTACATTTTTCAACATTTCATGTTGAACCCTTTGACTAAGAGAAAAATATATGTAGACCTGTTTCAGTAATTAAATGTTTACACGTATCCTTACTTTGATCCGCAAAGTAAGCGTATCTGGGGGGGGGCCTAAATAATACATCGTTAATATTTTATCGAGTTATATCTTTCCCACTAATGCAACTGCAATATGCGCAATAAACCTTTGTGAGTTGATTACTCATAGCTGGTTTCAAAATAGGAAACGCATCCTATTTGCCGTTTTCACCTTTAACTGGCCCATTTAAAATAATGTTTCTACTAATTAATTACCTGATCGCAATTAGGGAAAAACATTAACATTACGCTCTTTGAACCAACCTTTTAGAAGTAATTATTCTTTCAATCGCTATTTAGTTAAGTACGATATTTAAATAGTGAATAAAATGATGATGAAAACTGACATGCAGTAAATGGGTCATAGATAATTATGAACTACACACAAACACGCCAAGTGCAAATCTGAATATATAAAGCAGTGAAAAAACAATACGTTCATTCATCAACTTACAGTCCCTGTTCCTTTGGGTAAGTTTATTATAAGCATAATTTTAACTTACGTAGCTTCCATGATAAATGGAAACATTACCTTTATTTACTGTGTTATCTAGTAAAACAACGGTTTTAATTCTATTAGAACTACTAGTTTACCAAAAAAACTTATTTTTGGAGGGCCTTATATTAAAAAAGGACATCCCTTTCAGAATTAGAAATTCCTGTTGTTTATGCTTATAAAGGGTAGTAAGATGGTTTTCCAGTGTTAAGGCGTAAGCCTCTAAAGTGCCTTAAACTTTATGGATTTAATTAGAGTTGTTAGCTTTATGCCTAACATCTTCAAATATTTTAAACGATGATTAATTTGTTTAAAAATATTATATAATAAATATATACTCTCAGACTTATAACTATATATATATTATTAATAATATATGTGGTGTGTGTGTGTGTGTGTGTTTGTGTGATTTACAAAATACCATCTCTAAGATAAAGAAAAAGCTAAAAGCCTTAACATTTATTCGGATATATCTCCGGAAGTGATGTGAATGCAAAAGTTAAAGAGTGGAAATGTTAGTATAACGAACGTATTGGATTGTACATTATTAATATCCCAGAGTAATAATGATTACTAAATTAATCAATTGAGACGATCCCCAAGACGATAAAAAATATTTTTTTGATTAGTAAGCTCCTAGTGAATAATTCAGTTACAAATTTATTACTAAAATTTCTTCAGTATCAGTTTTTACTAAAATACAAAATCACAGTTCTAAATAAAAAGAAATGGATTTATTTTAAAACTGGGCAAATTAATAAGCTTACCAGGCGTTTCAGGAATTTTTCATTACGCTATTTTCCACAAAGAAAATTGACAAACGCGTGTAAAGTAGTAATAATTGTAAAGTTCCTTTGGGCAAGAAATAAAATATACTAATCACAATTATATCATAATAAAAATCAGAGCTTCTAAAATAAAATGATAAACGTTTATAAATAAAATAACAATATTAAAATACCACTTAAGTATAATAACTAAAGATAAAAATTTTAAGCTTCTAAGTAAACAAAGAATTAAAAAAATAAAAATTTAAAAACGTCTCTTTACACTAGTTTAACCTTAAACCTTTCAAAGATCTCTGCAATTTCAGATTCACACAATATTCTCAAAAAATTATTAATGTTCAATAAATTTCAAATTAAATAATTCCACAATTAAAAACAGTTTCCAGTTAAGTATTAATAAACTTACTAAATTTCCAGCTTCAATGAAAAGGTTATTAACAAAATTCAACTTTCTAATACACCTTTCTTGCAAGATTGAACCTAAACCTGTTAACCTTGTATGATTCTATCTAAGCTCTATTGTTACATTGAGAATTAATTATGCAGATTGCTCCTGTTGGTAATAATGAATTATTATTTTTTTCCTAGTAATAAAATAAGAACAACACATTAATTTAATATTCATATCTGGAATGACTATTTCAATAAAAAGTACAATAAATATGGTGCTTTAAACCTCAAAAACCCTCGCGGAAAAAAATATAAGGAAAAGCACGGAGCATCTGTAATCAACCGTTAACTTACAAAAATAAACTAATTAGAAGAGGTCGAAAATTTAATGAGACTGGCGCTTATATACTTCCCTTTCCAATCAACTTTGTAGGACATCCCGCGTGTCGTTCTCTCATTAGTACCAGCTGAATCTAACAAGTGAGAACAATAGTTTGCAAACAAGAAACATAGTTCTTGCAATCAAATTTCAAGGCAGATCCAGCCTGCCTTCAAACCAATTTAAAAACTACCCAGTATTCTAAACGGTATTTTGTTGCCCCAAAGGATATACGTGTTCGGTTTTTTAATCCCTGACTTTCACAATCTAAATCATAAAATAATTAAATCCCAACATTTCGATTCCAAAATTTGTAAATATTAATTTAAGTTTCTAATTAAACAAAGATAAATCAACTTAAGCTTTTATAAATCGCTAATAGTTTAGATATGTTTACACACATAAGAAAAATCATGTTTTCAATGAATACTCCAACAACCTATGGCCTATTTTTCAATTTAGTAATTCGTAAGTTTTCTAGATTAACACAATATTTTCAGGTCTTGCATGGCATTGTTGCATGATACTGGTCATCCTGCTGCCATTTCAACTTTTAAATTGGGACACTAGAGCTTCACAGATAGTTTCTGAAAGCGTACAATAAGTATAGTTTTTGTAAATTGGACCACAATGATTTGGTGTTAGAAAAATATAAAATGGATTTACACTGATTCCTTGTATATTTTTTACGTTTATAGTAAGAATGTTAGAAAGACACATTATACCAAAAAATGGCCCCACTTGGTTGCAACCATTATTATTAAAAAAGAAAGTTTTTATCATAATTTATTTTTAGAAAGTTATTTTTATGGGAGTTGATATGAGAGACCTTTAACTAATCTCAGAGCATTTTCCAGCATCCAACTACTACTCCCATTTTTGGTTATTAACGACGTATATCTCTGTGTGTCGCAAATGAAACCTCATGATGTGGTCTGTAGTGCTAGTCGTGAGGCCTTCATACAACCGTCAGACCTGTTTTAGTTTCTGCTTCTACTCCCATTAATGTTTACTGTACTACATTACATCTGTCTAATGCAGTGGAAACCATGATGTGGTACTGGGTTTACTCCGCTTTTACGTGGAGTCTCTTGCATGGTCCCTGATGGAGGTTATCCCATCATCCCCACCAACTATCAGCGGAGGATCAATGAAATGTTCTGTTTTCCAAGATGTGACAATCAGCGAGACGGGCCGGCCTGTAGTAAAAAGAGATGTGAGTTGTTGTGTACGTTATTCAAAATTAAGTTTTATTACTTTATACACACTAAGTACTTTATAAACATGATAGCATCAATTTAAAACAATAAATCATGACACAGTACAGAGCCTTAAATTTATATCCCTTAAAAATGACTTGTTAACAGTAACTGAAACTAAATTTTACTGAAAATGCCGCTGGAAGAATATTAATTTTTACTCAGTGTTCTGAAAGATTACAAGAAATGTTCGCTTTTCCAGATGGGGCAATCAGGAGACGGGCCGCCCGCCTGGTAAAAGAGATGTGCAGTTTTGCGTAGGTATTCAAAATTAAGTAAATATTTAATATGAGGAACTAATTTACTTTATAATTGGATAGCATAATCTGAACAAATAATATTAACGGTGTCAGAGCTTAATATCATCCTCTATAAATTGACTGTTTAACAGAACTGAACTAAATGTAACGAAAGGCGCTATAAGATTGTTATATTTCCAAGAGAACATTTTTAGGTATTTTGTCATTATTTAGGAACGTGCAGATTTAGTCCTAATAAGATACTAAATTTAAGTATATAATTTTTTTAATTTTTCTAGCACCTGTAAGTAAATTATTTTAAGAGGGAATAGGAACCTAGTTTACGATTACTTGATTGGTGGATAAACCTTAATCCTCAAGGAAAACGTATCACGCCTATTCAGCTATGGTTAGTGTATGTTACGTTAGGTAATGATAGATTGGTTTTTGATAGCTTACGTGTGATAACGTAATTTACACGTAGGTGATATTCACTGCTGATTTACCAGCACTGATAAATCCATATCTTTTTGATGTTATCTTCTCACTTTTGGAAAAACGTGAAATAATTAGCGTTTGATTTTTACTAATAGTCCCAAGTCCTAGATTTTATTTAAACCTAACAATACTGCTCTATCAGATCATACTTGAGTAATAAGACGGCCACACTTTGAATAGATTTGTTGTTATTTTTACAGAAGTTCTTGCATGCTTACTGACTGATTCTTTCCTTAAAATAACACATTATTTTTAATAGAAAAAATCCTTATCCAAAATTTTTAAAATGTCCACTACAGGAGCATATTCTAATCTGATCGAAGATAAATGGATTCTACATCGTCCTGACGAGTTATGAGAGAAGGCTGATATAATTAAGTAAGAAAGTTTTTAAACTCGTGGAAATGTCTGTAACTGAAATTGTATAGAAGTGATATTTCCCAAGTTTCGTTGATGGTCCCACTAATAGTAATAATAATTTTGAGTTGCTTCGGCCTAAAAGGAATTTATAATTTACGGGAAAATTCCAACCAAAATACGAATATGATAATACAAAAGAATTTAATCAAAATATCAATTAATTTTAAAATTAAGGCAATCAGACGGTTTTTATCTAAGTGATTATTTTTCACTTCTTATAGAAATTTTTATTTCTATGTAAACGTTTAAAAATATTCTTCGTATACTATTCTGATCGGAATATTGTTGATCATGGTATTTATATTTGTTTAAAATACTATTGTGTTATGTTTTTAATTCTTGGCTTGGCTCCTGTTTCTATGTTTTAATTAAATCAGTGTGTTAAAGATAAAGAGTTCTGGGATCTCAACAATTAAAAAATGAAACACTGGGTTTCCTGTTTTATTTAAACATAAAACTACTTGGAAGCGAATTGGGGCAGATTAATATTATTATAATATATTATATAACTGTATATATTATATTAAGAATCGCCTCGTAAATGCTGCGTAAATAGCGAATATCCATACGGTAGGCAGTTGAAAAGTATGCTTTATCCAAAATAATATAAAACTTGACATGTGTAACTTAATTATTTATTTAAATTGTATTGTGAATTTTTCAAATCTTACGTAAACTCCTACTTATTATTTCTTTATTTATATTTTTATGGTAACACTAGCTTAATTCGTAAATTTTAAGAGAAATAAAAGCGATAAAAATTTAAATAAATTAATAATTATCCTTTCAAAAATTTTTATCTTTTAAAAATTTGTTTATTAATTTAACATTTAAGTTCTAATGTTATAAAATATTTACATACCAAAATTAGTTTCATGTAATTATAAGTGCACGATGTAATGACTATCTGTTAAAATATAGGTACAATTTGTTTAATCAACAGTCGAGAACAGAAAAAATCCTTAGTATCATTGCCCTCATGTGAACTAGTAGCACAAGATTGACCACGAGATGTCATAGTTCTAGGGCCTATGGTGTATCTCTGTGCATTTTTCTCATGTTCCATGTACTTTGTTACGTATAATCAAGATGAAACTTTATACAAATAGAACAATTTATCACTAATCGCAGTCAGACGCCAGTACATCCTCCAGGGTCTCGTCTGTGTTGGCCTAAAGCCACGGTGCCCAACAAAATAGTATTACAGTAGCTCAAGACTGGCCTTATTGTATTGCAGCTCTAATCCAACTTGTGCTTGTTTTTTCTTAGCCTTGATACTTGTACTTTGCGATCAATACTGTATAATCACGATGAAATTTTATAGAAATAGTTAACGACAAGGGCAGACTGTTGCACGGAGAGGATTGTTGGCCTCCATCATTGGGCAGAAGACGTTAGTAACTGCAGCAGCTCAAGACTGGCCTAATTGTATTGCAGCTCTAATCAAACGTATGGTTGTTTGTTCTTAGCCTTGATACGTGTATTTTGTGAACAATACTGTATAATCACGATGAAGTTTTATAGAAATAGTTAACGACAAGGGCAGACTGTTGCACGGAGAGGATTGCTGGCCTCCGTCATTGTGCCAGAAGACGTTAATACTGTAGCAGCTCAAGTCTGGCTTTATTGTATTGCAGCTCTAATCCAACTTGTGATTGTTTGTTCTTAGACTTGATACTTGTACTTTGTCAAAAATACTGTATAATGACGATTAAATTTTATATAAATAGTTAACGACAAGGGCAGACTGTTGCACGGAAAGGATTCAGTAAACACTTTTTTCCTTTATCCACTTCATAAATGTCCCCATTCTCATTGTCGTTGTAGTCTCCACAATGGTTGCTTGCTTTCCAACAGGTAAAAGCGTTGGGCACGAACCCTTTCTTTCCACCCGCATGGATAACTATTAGTCTCTCGCCCTTGAAAATCGGCACGTTGTAACCATTCATTTGAGTCATCTGAAGAAGTTTGGTTTGATACGTGAGACTATAGTATATAAGATTCGTCTAAAATAAATTATGGGGTGTCCTTTGTCCCTGTAATTTTTTAACGCTCTCAAGTATGTCATCCTTATCTCTCGGATTTCTGGCTTTTCAATTAATAATTTCCTCTTGTTTGCCGTCGTTCTCCAAGTAAATTCCAGGTCCTTTAATACCCACCTAAAACTTTTTCACACAACGCTGGAAATTTATTTTGTCCCTTAACGCCTCCCTCAAAAGTTTTGCAGTTCGAATTCGATGTTCTTCAATATGAAAATTGTAAACTAGTCTTCTCACTAGACATTTATCGAAGTCAACTAAATGAGTAAACTGTCCTACGTCGTTGACGGTTTCTGTTTGGCGTAGTAAAAAGCCTCACACTAACCTTCAACTTGTAAAGTTCACTGTTTATTTTAGTCACAACTCTCTCTGACACTCCTGTTGCTGCAGCAGTTCTTTGGCGAGCCTTTGAAAACGGAATTTTAACAGTTTGATGGTCTGCCTCTTCCTTCATAAATGTATAAACATTACTCACAATTTCGCGAGCCTGACTATGAATAGGCCTTTGACTTTCGACTTCAACTCAACAGACATTATCGGTAAAAGCGAAACACAAGCTACACTCAGCACTGTTACAAAACAGACTGATTTTAGCGAGTGTGATGAGTTATTTGGGCCAATACGATTCCTGAAAGTAGGGTTTTAACCATGAGTCATAGGCAATGTTTTCGGGACGCAGCGCATAATGCTACCCTGCCACCCCTCCCGCCTATCACCACACACTCAAGGTCACGCTCACAGCTAAAGTCCTTGAACTGTTAAAGGATGGACAGGAAGGGTTGGGGTAGAGACGGCCCAGTGATAGAAACTCTGTTAGCTGCTGAAGGTACTCGCCATTGCCGTTGTCAAGGAAGTACTTTTTGCAGCGAACCACATTTGCGCTCCTACGGCCCCCTGTCTTAAGAGGGGTGTTGCAACTGTTTCTATCACTGGTATGCTTGGGGATAGGGTTGGGGAGGTTGAGGCTCATGGTGGAGTCAGACCCTTTCGATATTAAAATAGAAACAAATATGTATATACAATTTTATGACAAACTCTAATTACCAAGTATGTTCAAATTAATGCCTTAGGCTAATGGTTCAATGTTACAAGTGTTAAAGGATAGTGATGGTAAAGGGGTGCGTAGGAAAGGTTTTTTTCCTAGTGAATCCTGATGAAAAACAAAATCTTGGATTCTAACTAGTGTTGATATAATGAGAACTCAAAAAACCTTGATATTACCTAGCTCAAGAAGATCACTTGGCTTGAAGAGGTAGCTTTTGAGGCTGTTGTGTAGCTCACAACTGCTGCCTCCTCGCAACGAGGTAGCAGAGCTTCTACCGTCCGCTCGGATGGGCCCCTCCTCGTCACCGAAGTTTTCGGTGCTGCTGCCATCTGTGGAGAGAACAACAAACAATTAGAATTAACTTCCTTATTTTAGACTACTGTACTTCAAGGTCACTCAAGATAGTAGTAGTAGTAGTAATAGTAGAAGTACTTATAGCAAATAACCAATACGATTTTATAACAATCATATTTTAACTAGGCATTTCAAATATTAAAACTCCCATTCATTTTAGCGTTCCAAAAAATCAACTAGATTCCAATTTTTAAAAGAATGAGTAGTTTTAGTTTAAACTTGTGTAACAATAAATATATAACTATGTATTGTTTAAATTAATTTTACAATTAAAGTTACAAATACATTAAAGAAAGTGTTCGATCGATTAAAAAACAAACCTCTAACACAAATATTTGTAGAAATAACATTATTCACTTTTATTAAATTGTAAAGGTTGCAGAAGGAAGTTAAACTAAAAAATAGCCTAGAAAAGGAACTCAGTTAAAAACTAAAACCGAAATTAGATTGAGAAATCTTTTTAAAAGAGCAAGAAAAAATAAATTAGAAGCAATTTTAATTCCAGTTTATAACGTACTCCAGCATGTTAGTGGGAAACTAAAACAGAATAAAAAAATACTTGAAAAGGAAATATTTCCCTACAAGTTCTTCCTCTAACATACAACAATTTCAGAAGTTCCTTGCCACTCTGAAAAGAACGTGCAGAGCGCTCTTAAACTGTACAGTCAGTGCCTTCTGCAGACACAACGAACAGCACTTACATGTTTGTTTTATATAAAGACACTCATACATGAGCCGGGGAGATAACTGGGCTCAAGGCATTGAACCGACTCCCAGGTGCCATATCAGTAGGCACGTAGTGCTGGGGCCGGCAGCCCATGTGACCCCTCTGGAAATCTGAAAAACAATGGAAAAAATGTTGTAATAGGTTTATAATCAAGAATTTCCATATAGACGGACAGACATATAGATGGACGGCACTTTTTCTTATTAATCCAAAATCAATTGAGTGCTTAATTTGTATAAAGATTTACCTATACCAAGTTTCAAGACTGTAGGACCTGTATATCAAGAATTATAACTCAAACGGACAGAGTCACCTATAAAATATTTTCAAAATGTATATGTCACATTTATCTGGAAGGTTCCAATAAAACAAGTAAGTGTTTTAAAAAGGTTTTATAATGTAAAAGTTAGTATCTTACAAATAACGTACTAATATACAAAACCTATATATTAGTATCTTTCAAATTTAAAATTGGTCTGGTGATGTATAACTGAAATGAATACCAATAATGTTGAAATAGTTTAATATTTTTTTCATGTCTTTGAAGAAAATTGACTCAAATAAATTAACCAAACCGGAGCGTTCTTGTTCCTCCTGGGGTTATGGACAGTGACCTCCTGGGTCGGCGGTCTGGGGTTTGCCGTGAAGAGGCATGGAGGTAATGTGAATGGGGGTGTGTGAGGACTAGGCTGTAGGTGATTGGGGATAGTGTGTGTAGCGGCCGGGGGTGGGTAAGTGACAGCGGGTAGGGACTGGGGGTAAGGCACTGACCGGAATTATTGAGAGCGTGTTCATATACTCGATGGACAGGTAAATGTCTAGAATAAAGCCTGTTTACAGCGAAATGTTATGGACCCCGTACAACGCTGGGATTTACCTGCAACGATAATAAATTCACCTTAAGGCATAAACGATACAGAATATAACTGATTATAAAATATTTTCTATGGGTTTAACTAAGGCGAACAGGGCTAGTTGTTTCGTTAAATGTCAGCAAAATAATTGAAACCCACAAACATTGTTAAAAAATTTTTTGGAAATTGAAACTTGCTGTGGTTCTGAAAACTTTATTAAACTTTAAACTATTACCAAGTGCATAATATAATATATTCATAAGAGTTTAATTGATATTAGCAAATTTATTATTTGTAACTAATGTTGACTGTATATTTTTCCATTTTTATGCAATAGCTTAAATATTATGAAACATTAAAAAGTACGTATAAACTTGGAAAAAATCTAAATAATTTTAAAATCACGAGAATTTCAATTTTTAATTTTTAATGTATTTATTTATGTATTTAAAAATACAAGAACTAACCAAAAAATATCGAGTTCTACAGAACTACAGTGCAAGCTGTATCCTGCAGACAAAAGCGATAGACGGGACTTGGTGCCTGCAAGGCTCTATCGGGATCGTTCTACTGCAAACGATATTAATTAATGGATGAAGTGGATAAAATTGAGACTAGATACCACTCAGGTATTTATTTAGGTATTTAGGTACCACTCGGTGAGTTTACTCCTCTCCAGATAGATCCAATGAGAAGAGCGCACTCCGAATACAGACTTCTTAGTCAACTTTTCTGTCCAAAAAAAGGTTGAGTTGACTCCATTCCAACGATTCCAACGAGGAGAGCGCAACTTCGAGTGTTGAAATGTAAATCAACCATTTTTGTTTAATAAAAGATGGGTTGACTCCACTACAACAAGTCTATTCAACTTTTCTGTCAAATAAAAACTTTCAAAACCAACTAGTCAGCCAATCGACAGACTCTTTGTTGAGAGCACTTATTTCTACAGCTGTTATGACCAAATTTACGCTTGTTTCAACTTGAAAATGTATAGGGTGTCTCTAAATAGTGACCTTTGAATTACCGGAATTTCAGTGAAACAGTGTGCAAAAACTGTATTGTTGTGACATCCGTGAACGGTGTAAGAGATAATCCTTACATGATGTTTTGTAATGGCAAAAATGTGTGTAATAAGGGATATGTGAGAGAGACTTCTACAATAGTGGATTTAGAGTACGTTAAGAGATCTTAGGAAGAAAATGTTAAATATTTTTCAATTCTTCAAAGTTTTAGCGTATTATAAATCAAACGTTATAAGAAAGAGTAACACGTAAGACTGTATAATTAGTGAAAGTGTAATTTAAAGCAATAATATGCAAGTTTTTACAAAAACAACACAACATATCTCTGCTTTCTATATTTTTAAGTTGTGACGAAAGGCACATACATATCGCAATTATCGTTGTACGACAACAATACACTTGTATCAGAACAAACGGAGCAAGCACACAAATTGCTTGTAAAGTAGTGAGAATCTGAACACGGCAACCGACCAACTGCAGGACTAAGCTAAAGGCGCCAAGTTGTCCTCAATGTCACAAGTAAAAGTGTGCTCGCGTCGTTAAATGAACACACTAAAAAATACGAGATTATTCACATGGGAAGAAGATTTTGATGATAATTATTTCAATTTCGCTTTCTTTACCTTTAGCTGTAAATGGATCGAATTTAAAAACGCAGGCCTTCACTCATTACTCTCTTGCACAACCATGGCAACCCTCCGTTTAATATAATGGGCGATAAAAAGGACCTGTTTAAAATGGATTTATAAGAATACCAGGGGTCGTGTACCATTTGAGAAAATTCAAGAAGGTGGAGTGTATTTCAATTCAGCATTCGCATAAATAACACATCTGTGAGCGAAATATACTATTTTAGACCATAAAAATACTGATTAATAATTCTTAAACATGGTAAAAATTATACACTTTATTAACAGTAGGGTTATAGTAACACGAGTATACTTAACGTAATGTAATATATGATACATTATGTTGTTAAGATATCAGAGTCCCATACTAAAGTACTGAAAGTATTATAGCACAAACAAACAGACGGATTACTAAATTTTAGACTTTTGACACCAAAATCAGTAACACCAAGAGGTCTTGACCTTTCCTTTGATCAAGATGAGCCTTTGTAAGTGTGACAGTTTCTGACAAGGGTCGAGATCCCTTCGACAAAACCGATCTAACTTCGAAATAATTTTTTTGCGGAAGATTTTTTTATTTTCGGAGCTGGGACATTCGGTGTTTGGACAGTCGAAGTAAAAGCATTATTGACGAGAACCATCTTCATGTAGCCACGCCTTCTATGCTTCGATTGGTTGATTAATTAAGATCTCTCCCCACTGCAATTCTCCCCCAGTTGATTTGATTACGTTCTACCTAATATTCTTTAAAATAAATTAGAAAATAATATGACACTTGTAGGTGAATTATATTTGAATTTGGTATATCCTAGAATTAAAATTTTTCAGGAACAGTTTTTATAACATTAACTGTCAGGTGATCTATTATCACTAGTATGTGAATACAACTTTTTCCATTATTACTTTTTTACTGCGCAAGGCCTTTCGGAATAAATAATTCTATCATCAGACACTTCAAAAATAAGCAAACATAATAATCTATATAAATAAAAATGAATTTCCGTTCTTTAGTCTCGCTAAAACTTGAGAACGGCTGAACCGATTTGGCTAATTTTGGTCTTGAAATGTTCGTGGAAGTCCAGGGAAGATTTAAAAGATGAGAAAATATAACCGAATCGGAAGGAAAATACTAGAAAACGACAATTTGATTTTCCCATACAAACTGTTTTTACCTGTCAAACGTTTTGATTGATGATCATGTTTAACTTAATATTTAACGGCTGTAACAAATACAAATGACGAAGTGTCTCAGTATCATATGTTTACTTACTACTGCATGCCATTTTGGGTAAAAAGTTGTCGCCATTATAGGTTAACATTATTAGTGCATGAAAAACATTAATATCAGATACTGTTTACAATGTCGAGAAGAAAACGACCTAACATAGTATGTCGTCGAAGTAGATTGAATGTGTGGCGAGCTACCTCGCGCACTAATCGCACTGATGACCAGCAAGAGACTGATAATGATAACAGTCGTATTGGTATGGCACATTTGCGTTCTACAGTAAATCAGAATGAAGTGGATAGACAAAGAATGCAACGAGTTCGGGCACATCGATCACAACAGCAGCGAGCCGGGAAAAGGAAATTGACCGATTCCGCAAACGCAATGCTCCTGTGAACCTGGAACGAACAGCATTCTCCTGCGATCCAGAAATTGATTATAGTTCCGACAAATCAAATTAAACATATATTGATTAGTCTTTATGGTAAGTAACATATTTTCTTAAACTTCTCGGCACTTGAATTCTTTAAACAATATAACATTCGAATGATGAGGGTTAAATTAAATGTTAAACTCCACCTCTATATCAAAATTATTTATAAACCCTAGGACCATATAAAAACTAGGACCTGACGGCGAGTAGCAGGAGGCCTCGGTGAGTCGGAGAAGTCTGGCAAAGCCAGGATATTGCCGATGTTGTGCTCCTGATATTTCTTCTGTCTCATCCAAATATTATAACTCTTCACCAGTTAAATTAAGTTCTAAAAATGTTATTCCTTTAGATGATGATGATGATAGCATTGTTGAGACGAACTTCGGTTTTCATAACAATTGTTTTTTCACTTGATTTATTTGTTCCTTTGCCCTGTTAATTATTATTATGAGGCTCAAATCGTGACCGCACTTGATACAAAAGTTGAAAGTATCAGCGGTTATTGTCAAACATTCATCGTATCTTAACAATTTTTTTAGTGCAACTGGGACAGGTGGTTGTTTTATTCTGCCGTTCTATCCACTTTTTGCAAAAGTGACAATGCATTGTAAAAGTTTTTCTTCTATAAAAACAAATCAATCAATCAATCAATTTTAAAGAAAAGTGACTATCATGTTATAAACGAATTCAGCCAATTATAAAAACAAAGCGATCTGACACTTGATCTGACAGAAATTCAAAACGCCTTTTTAAAGACACCTTTTTATTAATTATTGTGGCATTGTTCAACAGCTGCGCTGTAGAAGGCGCTGTATTCATTGAATTTTTAACAGTTCTAAGATGCCATAGCATGACCTATACTATGATGATGATGCCTTTATATAGTTACTGGTTCTGCAATACATAATTAGGGGTTTAATTAATATGGTTTATGTTAAGAGGTAAGTGAAACGAAGTTCACCAGGTCAGCTAGTATATATTATAAAAACATATGGTAAAAGATTTGGAGATATGGTTTGCCAGTATAAAATATTTAAAGAGAATTACATTTTAATTTTATTATAAATTGAGATGAGAGTATAATTGAATTTTGAATAGGTCCGTCTTCCTTAATGACAAGTTTTCTCGATTTGTGTTAGTATATTTCCTAATATTGTTACCTTTATATAAAAGGAATGCTAAATTCGTAAGGAACTAGTAATGGAGTATAATCTATGTTTTCTGACCTTGAGCCCGCCTCTTTCAATCCTGGTAACTTCATTGTTAAAACATTGACTATTCCACAAGACACCACCTGCTCTGTCGGCGTGGGGGAGTAGATTTTAAATTTTTTTAGGGAGAGGCAGGAAAGATGCAATTAAGCACGCAGGTGGCCAGCCTGTAGTGTGTCACTCCCCTAAAAACCGGGGTTACCTTCTAAAAAAACCTCGTCTAATCTTTAGGATTATAACCTGGGATTGTTTAACACAGTAGGTCAGGCTAGGCCTAAATTTGGCTTAAGCCCGTAGGGCTCGCTCCTTATCCAGCCCCTCGGTCAAGGGATCTGGGCCACCTCGCGGTTTCTTTTCCAGAAGATGCCCCGGACGAACTGTGACAAACAATTCCAGTTCCCCTCATTCTCCATAATATTTTCACAGACCGTGTTCACCGAAAAGACACCTAGTTTTCTTGTGGCCTCTAGGTGGGGCCTTTCCCAACGCGGACAGCGGAAGAACGTGTGTTCCGCGTCGTCGAGAACACCCGGCAGTAGATGCCGGTGATCCGGTCTTGCCCATCCTGTCAATTTACGACTTCAAATAACAGTGACCTGTCAGGAACTGCATGAGGTAGTAGTCCACCTCACCATGCTGCCTTTCGACCCATGGTTTGAACCTGCTCGATGAGGTCGCGCAGTCTCCATCGTCCTCGGGTTTCGTGCTCTCGGCTGTGTTGCCACTGCTGGAAGGTTCGGGCTCGCTCTTCGGACCTTACTGCGTCCTTGTCGATCTTGCCTTGCCTCTAATAAATCGGCTTCATCTACCCTGCTAAGAGCTTGACAGAGATGACTCAGGCAACAACCAGGAAGGCAGGCTCGATTACTGTCCGATAGGCGGAACATACACGTAGCGCAGCTTGACGCTGAACCCGGGCGAATCGCAAGCTATAGAATTACTTGGTGAGAACGTCTGCCCACAACTCTACCCCATAAAGGAGCACGGACTGGACTGCGGACATCAATAACCGTCTTCTGCTGGAACCGAGGACCCCCGACATTGGCCATCAGCTTACTAAGATAAGAGACCACCTTAGCAGACTTGTCCACCGCACGGAAGATCTGGTCTCTCCAGGTTAACATGTTGTCCACCATGACTCCGAGGTACAGTTGGAGGAATTTAGCTGTGCTCGTAGGGCCCTAATACTACTCTTTCAACAAGTAAACGCTAACCTGTGTGGCGGGTTACGTTTACGTGCCAGCCGTTGAGATGAAGGCGCAACAATCGCCTATCGACTTAAAACTCACGATTTCGATTTGCAGATTAGTATTGACAAATACGTTATTTTCGAGAACATGTTAAACAACACTATAACAACGGAAACACAAGGATAATAATATGAACCCTGAGGCCGGGGCTGCCATAAGCGATATTCCAGAGATCCGGGCCGAGTACTGAACCCTGCGCGGCAACAGAGGTGACTTCCACCGTCCGCGCTCCGTCTTGGGTGTCGTAAATTAGACGCCTAGAACGGAGGTAGTCTTAGATGAGCCGCAACAGATACGTTTGGAATGCGGAAGGTGTCACGAAGCGCATCAAATATATCGACCTATTTCGCCAAGTTGAAGGCAATCTTGACATCAAGCGTAACAAGAAACACCACTAGGCGGGAAAAATGGTTGTGGCTCTCGGCTCAGTCAACTGCTTTCTGTACTTCGGTGATCTTGTCGATTGTTGATTGTCCCTTTCTGAAGCCGTACTGACGAGGGCAAGGGTCCCCGACAGCTACCACGGCAAAAAATCAGGCGGGAGCGAATCAACTTTTCAAAAAGTTTTCCAGCCGTGTCCAGCATGCAGAGAGGTAGTATGACGGCATATCAGGATCACCTTTTCCCTTGCTAATAAGCACTAGTCTGGCGGTTTTCCAGGGAGATGGAAACATTCCTTCAATCAACTAGGCATTGTACATTTTCTCTTGATGTAGTGGAGCAGGTCATACTGGGCTTGCTTCAGAGTTTTTCCCCTTGTACAGTACGTAGTCCTCCTTGGTGACTCCGGAGAAGCGGGTGTTGAAGTCGATGATCTCGTGCTCGGGCTGGACCAGAGCGTCGTACTGGCTCGATCCGTTGGCCAGAGACACCCGGGCCACCTCCAGACCCATTGTGGTGAACACGAGTTCGCAGGCCTGGGCGAAGACTTGGCGACACCCGGTTTTCGGAGGGTTTGGTCTGCACGAACACCAATAAAGGACCCTGCATGCCGCCGTAGTTGCTGCTACAGACGTGGGCCTTGCATTTGGTACAAACCCTTGGAGGTGGGTAGTCCTTGCAGCAGGTCAGGTAGGGCTTGTAGTCCACCGCCATCTTTAACCGCATCCAGTGGTAAACGCACTCTTCTCTGAAGAAATACTTTCCGTCCGAAGTCAAGAAGAAGGGTTCTGCACATTGGACACATTTCTGTTTTAATTCGTTCAAGATTGTTGTACTCTACTTGGACACTTTCTCCCACTTAAATGCGTGTTCCTTTCCTTGACGAAGACCCCTGGTTTTCAGGGGACTGTCATGGGAAACCCCATCTTCTTCCGCTGCTTAGCTGTGATCGTGTAGTCCAGGAAGAGGTCGTATATTACGTCCTGCACCTCTGGGGACTCGTAGAAACTGGACCGGGCGGACGCTGTCGATGCGAGTGTGAAGTAGATGTTGTTGCCGTCTTTAAGCGGTTTGGTTAAAGTATTTTTTTGTAAGTGGAATACCTGATATTGACGGTTTTGGATTAGAACAAAGATTATATTAGAATATTGTCATTAATTGAAGAAGCAATCTGGTTCAGTCTATTACTTTTCCTTGGAACAAAATTAATTAATAATTTAAATGCATTTTTACAGCTACATTTATCTTTGGAATTAGGTGGAGGAAAAATAGCGTATAATAATACATCACAGTTTACAGAGTTAAAGTATTAAAGTACATTTCAAACATATTAATCTTTTTACAAATAACTAGCTTTTACCCGTGGTTTTGCACGCACGCAATCTTTAGAACCGAAGCCCTTATATTACTTAGTAAAATCAATTATGATGTAATATGACGGAGGTCTTGTACAGATTTTAAGAAGTAAGTAGTCATACATCAGGTAGATATTATTTAAGTTCATGGTAAATAGTATCAGAGTATAACTTAATAATTATTAAATCATGTTAGGCACGTGTAAGAGCACGTTCTAATTAATTATATACATAACGTCACTGATGAATCTGCCTTGTTATCCCGATCAAGGTACACAAATCTTAGATCACACTGGTCTTTATAACTTATTTCGGTCAAAAAAGCGTATATTTCGAGTCCTGGTGATATATATATATATATATATATAATATATACTATATATATATATATATATATATCAGGCCTACGTTATTTCCAGTACTATAGTAGAGTTTGCCTTGTTCTGACGAAGAAATATATATATATATATATATATAATATATATATATATATATATATATATATATATATATATAGTCTCTTAAGCAGTTCAAAAGAAAACTACAATTATCTTGTACAATATTTCGTTGTATTAACAACTTTTTTCAAGTACACAATAATAACACAGAATAAAATAAACAAACAAAGGAAGAAACCCTGATAATAAACATTCTAAATGTAAATACAATTTTGACATGTACACAAGGTTTGATTATTTGTTTTTAATTTAACAATAATAACATAATATAATATAATATAATTTTGAATTTAGGTAAATTTGTATCACAATCTAATTATTCAAGTGGAAAACAATAATTTAGCGAATGTTAAGTCCATATGGTTGTTTTGATTTTAATATAAGTTGGTGTGCCAATTCAGTATTCCTTAAATTTAAATCATTTCGAGAGCTGTTTTCACAAGGAGTAATTTTGCTTATAGCTTTGAGTTTGTAACAATCCTCAAAGCTTTTGTTATGGTGAATAGCGTGTAAGGCTACTGGTTTTTTTGTCGTCTTTGTGATTGATAGAAAAACGGTGACCGGTCATTCTTACCCGCAAAGAATTAGAGGTTTGCCCAATGTAGTCCTTGGGACAAAAACCTACAGGTTAGCTGGTAAATTGAATTGTTGGAGGTACAGTCCAATTTACCAGCTATTGGATAAGTTTTTTTAGTTACACTACTTTGGAATTGATCGGTCTTATCCATAATTTTGCAAATACCACAACGTGGTTTATTACAAGGTTCACAGCCAAAAGATAAATTTTCATAATTTTTTCCAACATGAATTTTGGGCCTTACAAGCATATTCTTCAAATTTTTAGGTCTCTTAAATACTATTCTAGGTGGCCTGGACAATAATTTCTCAGTTAAGGGCGAGTTTTTTAAAATTTCATAGCCAATTTTCATAACTCTATTGAATTTGTGCAAACCAGGAATAAAAATTTTGTTATAAATTTAGGATCATTTTGGAAGTGATTTGGAATAGTTGTAGCCTTTTTTGGTTGTCTGAGCTGCCGGTTCAAAAGTTTTGTAGGGTATCCCCTGTTGGAAAGAGCTTTAGTAAGTTTGCTTTTGTAAATTTTGAAATCTGAAGCGTTTGTTACATAAGGATTTGGCTCTAAGGGAAAGACTTTTTGGAATGGACTTTTTTACATGATTTGGATGGCAGCTACTGTAATGCAAAGTAATTCATTTTGTTAGTACCCTTAACATGTATTTTGGTTTTTAAAATATGATTTTCTAGAAAAACTTCAACATCCAAAAAAGTGACGATTTTGTGATTAATATTCCAATTAAAGTTAAGACATGAAAATTTATTTTAACTATCAAGGAAATGATGAAGTTTCTCTAACCCATGATTCCAGACTACAAAAATGTCATCTATAAATCTTAGCCACAATAAAGGAAGGAAATTTTGAGTTTTAAGAAAATTTTGTTCTACAAATCCCATAAAAAGGTTGGCGTATGATGGGGCCATTCGAGAGTACCCATCGCCGTTCCTTTAATTTTGGAGATAGTTCTGATCCATGAATTTGAAATTATTCATTGTTAAAATTAAATGAATGAGTGAGGTTTAAAAAGTTTGTTGAAGGTTTAGTGTTATTTGGCCTTCTTTCAAGAAAATGTGTGGCGGCTTCCAGACCACCTTGATGTGGAATGTTAGTGTAAAGCGATTCTACATCTATCGTTACAAGAATCGTCTCATCAGGAAGTGGCTGGTGAACATCCTTGAGTCTTGATCAAAAGTGACCGGTGTCTTTGATGTAGGATGGAAGATTTCTCACCAGGGGTTGCAGGCCCAAAATTCATGTTGGAAAAAATTATGAAAATTTATCTCTTTTCATAATTCAAACTCTTCAGATTCTGGAATCGAAATATCAGCAAATTGTCGTACAACTGGAACCGAATTCATTAAATTTTTGATTATTGTTTAAAACATTTTCAATTTTACCTGCAACATTTTTAATTGCAGAAGTTACAGGTTGATTAATTTTTTGAAGAAATTCTTGTTCTTTTTCATCAATTCTAATCTGTTCTTTAAATTCTTTGATTAATTTCTTTTCGATTTGATCAAGTTTATTCGATTCTTCAGAAGTTACGTTCGCCATTTATTTAAGAAAAATTTTGAAACGTGGAACGTAAAAACGTGAACGTGTAACGTGAAAACGTACGAGATTATTACACGTTTATATTAGAAAATTTATTCAAATATTTACCATTTTTCGGCTTCAAAGTTAGATTAATAGTTAAAAATCCATAGTCTTCTTTCCAAATTTTATCACATAATTCATTAAAGTGGTTAAAACTCATATCAGATCCCACATAATTGTTGTAAATATTTCTTGAATAGTGATCATCTTGCTTAAAAACACACAACATATTCAAATTATTTCTAATAACCTGTTTATTAACCTTTGAAAAGCATTAGGAAAGATAGATACAAGATATGTTTTTGTGACGAGACATTACGAAATATTCCTTAATAACTTCCTGATTTTCCAAAATACAATCATCAAAAACGATTAACGAAATAGGGTTTACATTCGCTTAACGGAACTATGTCCTCAGAAGCATTATAAAAATGTGATATTTCTTTGCTTAAGTTCTTCTCAATATTTTTGAATCTTTGTTGTAATTTTTTGTATGCGTCTTGTTCTAAAGATTTACTAAATACATACAAATTGGAATAAGGAATCAACCTATTGTAGATAAAATTCAATAATAAAGTTGTTTTTCCACATCCACTTGAACCAACAATTAACAATCCTGATTGGTTGATCTTTCTTTTTTTCTTCAAACGTTTGAAGTTTTATCTGATCTTTTTGCTTTAAAAATTTCTCCATTTAAATAGCGAAAATGAAGCTGTTCAAGTTGACTTCAGAAAGCTCTAAATTAGTTGGAACATCCTATTCATTTAGAGGAAGAATAAAATTATTTTATTGGTTTAAGCGGTTTTTATTCTGACAATTTTGTAATAAATATTAGTGAAAGTTCTCCTTATTGTATAGGATTTAGTGAGAAGAACATAACAAAATATTATGGTTTAAACAAAGGATATTATACCTTCGATCAAATAAAAAATTCCCTTAAAAATTATCTGAAAAAATTCAAACAATCAGATAAATCTTTAAACTTTGACGAAAACAAGTTTGAAATGGCAAAAAAATTATCTCTCTAATAAAATTCAAATAAAATCACCAGTAAGAATAATGTTTTTCAGCAATTATAGTAGATTTATTAGGGTTTGTTCAAGAAACTATTGAGCCAAATCAGGTGTATATTTAGGAAATAAAAACGCCAAAATGTAGACCGTTCGATGTAATTGAAGTACATTGTAATCTCGTTGAACCTAGTTTTGAAAATCATTACCGAACATTTACACAAAGAATCTGAAATTTTGTACACATTTTTCCCAAATGTTGCTTATGGATCAAAAATCAGTGAAAAACCAAATGAAATCGATTATATTCCTATTAGAAAAAATTTTACAAGAATTCAAAAAATCGTTCTAACTATACGAGACTCTGAGGGAAATTTATTAAATAATGAGAGTAAAACAACAATATATTTAAGATTGTCGAAAGAATGATGAAGCAACGGACATGAATCAAGGGGGAACGAATCGTTTCTTACCTTCAAACTTTCAAAAACAATACTATTTTCATTAATGAATCTGGCTTTTATTCTCTAAATAAAAATTACTAGTTAAATTTCTTTTCTATCTAAATGGAGTCAGTTGTAGACCTACTCAATAATCAACTTAGATTTGAAAACAAACATATTTTTACGATTGTGGATAAAAATAACGAATTTTGGTTTAAAGCTAAAGATGTTGCAGAAATTCTAGAATATGAAAATACGAAACACGCAGTTAGAGAGCATGTTGATAATGATGATAAATGATCATATTCTGAAATAAATAAGGTGGATCATTCGATTGCCCTACCTTATAACTTTCAAACAAATACTATTTTCATCAATGAATCAGGACTTTATTCTTTAATTTTGAGATCACATAAAAAAGAGGCAAAAATCTTCAAAACTTGGGTTACAAAAGAAGTTTTGCCCTCTATTAGAAAACTTGGTGAGTACAAACTTGAAAACAAGATTAAATATTTAAAGGATGAAGTAAAACACTTGCAAATTAAAGATGAAATAAAAAACGGAAATAATCGCAAAACAAAGTGTAAAAATTGACTTAATGAAACCAGACCTTGTTTGTAAAGATTTTGCTAAGAAAAAACACCATGTTTTTGTATTAATTAAGAAGAATCACATGTGGGAATATCCTTATTACATTTTTAGAGCTCAAAAGAGAGAAATACCGAAAAGATTGAAAGAACTTGAAATTGATTACCCAGAAAATGGAAATTTTATTAAGATATGGAGATCCAAATAGTATAAATCTCTACAACCAAATGAAAGAATCTTTGAATATTTTATACAACGGAAATCATTTTACTACAAATATCGCAGAATCTCGACTGATTTATAGAATATCAAAATTAAACGATGAAAATGTTTCTAAATGTTACTAAAAACTCTCGATTTATTATATTTTGTTTGTAAATGTTTAGCATAACTAGGTAACCAATATAGAATTGTTTTTTCATATTCACAAGGCGTTTCGTTTTTATAACTTTCGCTGAAAATTTTTTTAGCACAATCTTTGCAAAAAGCATCTTTTCTATCTTTACTATACTGCCAGTTGTTAAATTCAGAAATATTTTTAATTTCTTTACAAAAGTAACACTTTTTCTCTTCTAAAGTTAATTTGTCCATTTTATCATATAATTCATCATGATCCTTACAATAACAGTCTTTTCTATTCTTTTCCTTATAAAATTCTTGACACTTTGTACATTTCTTTTGAGACTCCATTTATATAGAAAAAAATTATTACACGATGAAAATGTTACTAAATTTTATTAAACTCTCGAATTATGATATTTTGTTTGTAAATGTTTAGCATAACTAGGTAACCATTGAATAATTCGTCCACATTCGTAATGAGTTGGTTTATTTAGACTTTCTCGGGAAATTCTTCTACCACATTCCTTACAAAAATTCTGTTTTTTTATCTTTACTATAATGCCACTTGTTAAATTCAGAAACATTCTTAACTTCTTTACAAAAGTAACATTCTCCTCTAGAGTTAATTTTTCTATTTTATCGTATAATTCTTTTTGATATTTTTTTTGACAATCTTTACAACAATGTCCAAATCCGTCTTTTTTAGTTCTATTTTTATAAAATTCTTCAAAACCTTTTATTTCCTTGCACATTGAACATTTCTTTTGAGCCTCCATTTATATAGAAAAAATTATAGCTTTGACTTTCTCAATTCATATTCGTTAAAAACTTCCAGTTATTTCTTCGTTGTTTAAATCTTTTATACTATAAGTTACAGGATCTGTGTTATTAATTTGATAAATCACAAAGATTTCTCTTGACCAATTGTTCTTATATTTGTTCGAAAATGTTTGTTTTTTACTAACAATTCTTACATGATAATTAATTTTAAATTTAGATTTCGTGTGAATTTCAGGTGGAACATACTTGAAAACGGTCTCTAATAACTCCTTTTCTGCATCCTTATCTACGTCTTTGGGCTTCATTTTAATCGTACTGTGAACCGCATCATTATAATTTGTGACTATTTTTTGAAGAATAAAGATCCATTTAAAGTTTTTTATTAATCTCAAAAATAACTTTCATCCTTTCGTTTTGAGTTCTGTTATATCTCTCTACAATACTTGATTTCTCTTCGTTTTCAGTATGATAAATCTTAATGTTGTATTTCCTCAAAACATCGTTAAATTCTTTATTTTTAAACTCTAAACCCTTATCTGTATGAAGAAGATTCTGAGGTTTATGCCCGATCTTTATAGCATCTTTTACTATATCTTCGAAAGCTTTTGAAATATCCTTGCCGTTTTTTCTTTTGATAGCTCTTGACCAAGCATATTTTGAGAAAGTATCAATAACATTTAACATATACTTAAATCCATCATTTTGATCTGAATAGTTAGACATTATAACTAAATCTGCTGCCCATAAATCGTCAATTCCTAAAGTTATAATTTTACTCTTTTTAAACTTTTTTCGTATTGGTGCATGAATTTCTCTAGCTTCAATCTCGATTTCTTCCTTATTCTTAGATTCTTTCTTCACTTGTTTTTCATAAGGATTCTTTATAAATTTACTCTTATTTGTCTTACATTTTGAACATTTTGCTGCAATTCTATACAATCCGTTTTGAGTTTGAACAATCTTAGCATTGATATTTTTCGTTTTTTTCTTACATGTTTGACAGTGGATTAAATCATCTTCCATTTATATATCAAAGTTTCCAAGTTTATTTAATTCGTCTAATATATCAGATTTCGCTTCATTTTTATAGCCATACGGTACTGTATCGATCTTATTTTCTAGGACAATTCTCTTATCATCTTTAGCGTTCAGTGCCAGCTTGTTTATGGTAACTGTGTACAACTCATGTTTATAGCTTTTGATTACTGTCATCTCCCTAAATTCTTCTTTATCTTCGAACAAACATCTCTTCAAGTTTTCGATGTTTATTGTTTTATTTTACAACACTTCTCTTAATTCCTTTGCATCTTACTGGATTTTTGTCAAGATATTTGTACGAATACATTTTCGATCTCAATCCACAAAATTCTTTTAAAACTTCGCTATTTAACTCATCTTTGAATTTTCCCTATTACCTTCTTATTTTTAGTAGTGAAACATTCGTGATCTTTTGGATAATCGCTCGTATCAAAGTCATCTATATTTTCTTTGATAATTTTAAAAGGATCTCGTTTCAATTCTAGAAAATAACTGTCTGTATCCATGTAACAAAGATTCAAATCTGGGTCAAACTTCTTTAATTTATCGTGATAAAACTCATACATTAACAATTTTGATAGGTCAAGAACTGAAAATCCTATGTAGATCGGTTTGTTAAATTTAACCTTTTGTTTGTACATGTGACTCGCTATACAGTTATCGTCAAAGATATTAAAGCATTTGAAGTTTGTTTTCTTGGCCTGTTTAATTGAACATTCTTCATTTCCTAGTTTGATATCACATCTATTTCGCACATTTTCCATACTTTTTCCAAAAACTGAGTTGTTCATCAGCTTATAAAAGTCCTTTTCGAAGTCACTTGTAGCTTTGGTTCTCAAGTTTGTGTTAAAATCAATGTACTTTTTCATAAAAGGCTTCTGATCGAATGCAATAACTCTATTCACATGTTTCAAAATCATACCTTGTTCCAGATAGAATTTCAAATTTCTTGAATGAACAACGTATTCGGTTTTATCCAGTAAAGTTGTGCAAAGTTTGTTTTTATAATGTTCGGGAGCAAGAGGTAAATCCTTGTGATGTTCATGTAAATTTGTTGGATATCCTAGATCAACTTCGAGAATATAGCCATAATCTTCGTCGCCAGTGAGTTCTAAAATTGTTTCTTGCCATTCTGCTGTTGTATATGTTTTCGGGTTCATCCACTTGATTTCGTTATATGGTAAATTTTGCATAAGCCCGTAACCATAAAGGTTGTTTGCATCGACGTACAACAGATAGTTTTCAGGTTTTGTCTTATCAAAATCTTTCAAATATTTGTTATTTGCTTTCACATATCGCTTAATACATTGATAAATACCTCCACGAATACCTTTTTCAATCATCAAATACATGTTATAATCGTTAATTAGCTGAAGCTCAATTTTCGTTAATTTTAACATAGCGTCCCATGCGAGACTTGGAGCCGTCAGATAATGTGCTGGATCGAGTTTGTAACAATTCAAGCAAATGTTTCTGAAGTTTTCAAAAATATCAGCAAGCAATAAAACATCTTGGATGTTATAGAGATCTGAGTAATTACCAAGATTTTTATCCTTTAATTTATTCCAAACATCTAAATAATGTTGAAAATCTTTCTCAGATATGCTCTCATCTGTTAAAAGTGAATAGAAATCTTGAATTTTTAGCTCTTCTGTGTAATCATGTTTTTCAATACCATCGATAAATTCATAGGGAAATATTCCTTTTCCACATAGAATTTTAAAAATCTCGTTGTCGTCATTTGGCTGTCTTTTTAGAATTTCATTCAATATTCTTCCATCATGTATAAAAACGATTTGTATGTTTTAAAATCTTCTGTCTTTAGATTTTTAGCTAACTTTTCTATAGATGAGGCCATAAATCTGAACGTTATCTACGAAAGAAAACTTGATGAATTTTCTTGGCTTATCACCTTCGAATTCATAGCCATATCCAGAATTTACAGAATAATTTATATATCGTTCATCGGTGTTTGCAATCAAATCAACGTTTCCATATTGTTTAGTAGCCAATTCTTTTATGTACAAATGAGTATCGTAGTTACTCATATTGTGACAGAAAACTGGAATATTTTGAGGAAATTTGAGATTCAGATTACAACATAAATGAGCAGCACCTCGAAATTTGCCGGTTAAATGACAATGATCTCTTACTTTTAATCTTTTTTCTTCATCAAAACCTTCTGTTTCACAGATATGACAAACGTTTGAATTTTGATACGAAATTTCTTCTTCTTCAATCAATTTCATAGGTTTCATGTTCTTTGAATCATATTTTTTCGCTATGTATTTCGATAATTTATTGAGTTCTTCAAACAATTGTTTTGGAAACATTAGGTAAATCTTCTTCATTTTTGACTCGATAACATATCGGTTTGTACATGCGGTTGGTCACATTCGACACTAAATATAGAGTAAAACCATAAGGAATGTGTTTCTGAATCTTGTTTGTAGTAGATTTTTGTGGATTGTTCTTGCATGTCGGAATTTTTTCTAATATGCTTTCAAAATCCATATAAATAACGTACGGATGGCTAAATTTCTTTTGATAATTAATAAATTATGTTTTTTGTCCTGGAAACGGCATAATTGGTTTGCAAACTTCGAGTTGCTTACGAATTTCTAAATGATCTGATAAAGCACTATATTTGTAGAAATGGCTTAATCATCTTCTACAAAAAAAAAATTTTTTTGTTCTCATGCTTAGATAACTGAGAAGAAACTAGCTTATTTAAATCAGTTATCAAAACATAATGAGATTTCTCTTCTTGTTTTACATACAGTAGATCAATATTTAATTCTGCATTATATTTTTCAGAAATTTGTAACGGAACAATGTTAATTTTTTCGTCGTAACTGTAGACATTCACAGACATTTTTGGATAGTTGTACTTGGAATTATAGCTGCGTTTCTCAAATGCTTGTATATCCTTTAAAGACATTGGATACTCAAATCCCGAAAATATCTCGTCATTTACAAATTTCTCGTATTGCTTTGCTCTATCAACATGAGTCTCGGGTTTTTCAATAGTACATCTAATAGAATAAACAAAACAGAAATCATCTTTATTTTTGATATTTACACAAGCTTTCTTTACCTTTATCTCTTGTGGTAAATCGATATATGATCCTGCGTTCATAAATTCATGTTTATTAAGGCTCAAAATCAGTTGTTTACAGCGTTTTAATGTCCATCCAGAACCTCGATTTGGATGATTAGATTGTTCACGATGCGTTAATTTATTAAATTGTTTAGTGATAAAATCGTTTACGTCAAAGACTTCATCGGATTTTATAGTAAAGTACATTGGACATATTTGTGGTTCACCGTTAACTAAAGTTCGTTCGTATTCACATTCTAAAGAGAGATAGCCCTTCATATTTTTAACATTGTCTTGAAATTTTTCGATTAAACTTTTAATTTCAGGCCTCATAATTGATAGATATTCGTAAATTGACATGAACTTATCGTTTAAATTCGTTAAAATGTATTGCTTAAATAGACCTTGTATAGAGGATAAAACTCCTACATCAATGATATTGTTAGGTTTTTCGTTAAGAGTTTTGTCTATTTGTTCGATCGTTTCAGACTTAGTTTTATCGTTAGTTTTGATAGACAATTTTTCGGCGATTGAATGAATTTTTTCGTCAGTAAATAGATTGAGATCTTTTTTATCTTCCTTAAAGTTTCTCTTTAATTCCCTTAAATTTCTCTATATTATACATGTTTTGATAGTTATCGATTTGGTTTTCTTTAGCCCATTGTCTTAAATAATTTAGTTCGTTTTCGTAAAGTTGTTTGTTTTTGGCATGAAAATTAGAATTATAATGGCGATCATAGTTCTTTCTTAAAATTTCTTTTTTACAAAACGGACATGATATTTTTTCGGACTCCATTTACTTAGAAAAAATTTGAATGTTTCAAATGTCGGGTTGTAGGATAAAATTTAAATAGTTTATTCTTTTTTTTCAATATTTTTAATATATTTTTACTAACTAAATGCTGAAAATTAGCAATAATTTGAGATAATTAGGTAGATTTTCAGGATTTTTTCAAAAAACTCTAGTACCAGTTTGTATGTACCCTAAAAAACCTTGATTTTGGGAGTCAAAATCACAGTTTAGGATCAAAATCAAGGTTTTTTTTTTGTGTGGTGGTATAATGTCGATTTCCTCCCAATTTTTTTCTATCTAAATGGAGCTACTAAAGGAATTAAATGAGATTGGTGAACTAAGATTCAAAGAGTATAAGAAATTAATGGAATTAGAAGAAAAAAATAAATATAAAATTTTGCATTTGGAGAAAATGAAAGATAAATTTGGGATGACAATAATTGCCGAGTTGGAAGATTGTAAAGTACACTTGCCGAACAGATGTTTGAATGTTTTGGATGAAAAAAAGTTTAAAGAATTGAACAAAAATGAAAAAATTACACTTGATTGTTACTGGAAAGAAGACTATTAAAGATAAAGACTGTGTTACAATTAACTTTGTAGAATAAAGATTTCGAAGATTTTTAGAGCTTAGTAGAAGCGAACAGCTGTAGATTCGGTTTTCCATTCGTGCTTTCCTGTTTGGTTATTACAGATTCGTTTATGGTCCTTCAAACAGTATTTTATACTCAATTTACTGTAGGCTCCAAAAGTGGTCCAGGACCGCCAGTTTGTTATATATATATGGAAACGACAAAGAAAATAATTTAATTGTTTTAGTAATTTTTATTTTAAGGTTTTATATCAAAAGTCTCACGATCAAAGCACAGAGTATAATCATTACCAAACAGACAACGAGGACCAGGACCAGGGAAAATCAGAACCAGGGAAAATTACTTTATTCAGAAAATTTCTTAGTTGTAGATAAGCTAGTAAACATTTGATTCGTACTATTATTAATCCATGTACCCAAGGGTACAGGGTGAGTTGGTTTAAAATTTTTGTTCAAAAGACAACAAATATTCATAATTACATACTAGTTTTTTTAAATTATTTTTATCCAGTTTTGTATCCTCGTCTTCACAGTTTTTTGGCATAAAAAAGGTGGTAAAATAAAAATATTCCACAATCACCTACTCAGTATTTTTAAACTTCAAAATCAAGAGGAACCTCTAGTGGGGTTGATCATTTTTCAGAATGTCCTCTGTAAGCATGTTGTAAAAAAATAAAATAAAACAACAGTTGATTGATACTTATATACTTATATTGATACAGAAATCTTTACTTATTATTTATTACACATTCCAAGTTCATATTTAAGGTGGTTAATTTTCATCCTAACCAAATAACGTTAATTAAATTGTATCAAATATTTCATATGAAAAATTTACCAATGCCCTAAACAAGAACAAACGAGATCTGGTACTTTGTTAAAAGTTGAGGGTATTCAAAACTGTTCAATGCCTTTTCATTATACTTAACATACTTAATCCAGTTTTCTTAAACTTCTGCCACACTTGCCGTCCAGCTATGACGGGGCCTCTTAGCGTCTTTACTTTCCAGACTATAGCTGCTTTGTAAGGCAGAAATGTTTATTTTTTAAATATCATATTTTTTGTACAACTTTATTTACTCAGTACTTTATTTTAGACGTGCCATGTCTGTGAATGTGCGTATTTTAAATTGCTTACTTTAGTGCAACACAGGAATATTACTCGTATATATTGTCTTGGATTTATAAATGGTACATTACTTAGTTACCTATTTTTATTTTAAAAAGCGATGAACTTAAGGGGATTCTGGAACACACATTTGGCCAAAAATGTCAAATTATTACATTTTTTTTTTTTAATTTATTTTTGCTCCCTGGACATTTCTCTACAAGAAAACATTAGGTTTTAGTGTTTTTGGACCTTATTTCCTAAAGAAAAATTAAATTTTCATTAGATACTACACGGGCGTCAGCGGCAACAAAGTTAGCTATTTCTTGCCCACTGAAAAATCCTCTAATATTATTATCTATGCACACATTATAGTATGGCTACTAATATACATTGTTTATCTTACATGCCTTTGAAGTTTGTGTTGATTCTCTGTCAGCTGTCATAGATCAGAAAGAAAAAAAACTGTGTACTATAATGTTATTGTTTTGATTGACAGTTGTTCCTAGTTACACTCAAGATTATTATTGCAGTATATTCTTCTTTATTTTTATTTGGAAAAATGGGCAGGGTAAAGAAACAAAAACTAAATATGAAGAAGAGAAATTTAGAGAAAATAGGAAGAAGGTGGGGAAGTGAAAAACACAGTGGTGATGGTGAACTAATGACAGGTGAAGGCAGTTCTAGGCCTAGTGTTGAAAGTGTAGCTTCAACTAGTGTTTTTATCTCAAGGCCTAATCCTCAAAGTGCTTTAGATTATAGCATTCCAGCTTCTTCATCAAGTGATAATGAGGTTAGTAATAAGCCTACTGGATTTGCTCTTTATACTAGCTACAAGGAAAACATTGAGATTAGTGACGATGGGCCCCAGTATGGATTTATAGACTTGAAAATATTGACAGAATATCTGGCATCTTTTCCATGTAACAATTGTTATTGTGAAACTCTGGAAGTCATCCATGTAGATAAAAAGTCAGTTTTTGGAAATCCCATACAAATGACATGTTCTACTTGCGGTGTTGTAAGTACGCTTCCGACGTCTTCTACGCTAACCAATAATGAATCTCCCCAAAAAGTGTTCGATATAAATCGTAGAGTAGTAAAAGCTTTTACATCAATGGGGAAGGGTCACAGGGCCTTAGATATCTTTTGCATGACCATGAATATGAAACCCATGGACTTCAAGACTTTTTATTCTCATATAAAAGTCTTACACCATTCTTTTAGGCAAGAAGTGAATCAATCGCTTATCAGCGCTAGAAATGAAGTAAAGAAATGTTATGGAGAAATTGACAACCCAAGTAAACATCATAGACATAACTGTCAGTTATGATGGTACTTGGCAAAAAAGGGGATTTACCTCCAAGTACGGTATAGGTTGTTGTATAGAGGTACTCACGGGACTTGTCATAGACTTTGAAGTACTCTCTAAGTTTTGCAATCAGTGCGATAAAATGAAGCGAAAAACTAAAAATTGTCCTGACACTTTTCAAAACTGGTACGAAGTACATAAACCAACGTGTAACCAAAACTATGTCGGATCTTCACCAGGCATGGAGGTGGAGGCTGCGCATCGACTCTTTTCTCGGTCAGAATCCTTTGGTTTTCGCTATACCACCCTCGTATCAGATGGCGACGCCAAAACATTGGTTACCTTGAATGAAAAAAAGGTGTACGGTGATGTAAAAATAGACAAAGTAGAGTGTATAAATCATGTGGCAAAGAGACTAGGTACTGGGCTGCGTAACTTAGTCAAAAATAACATCGGGACAAAAACCCCGTTAGGTGGTCGTACTCATGGCAATCTGTCGGAACCTGTAATAAAGAAGCTCACGGCATATTACAGAAACAATATTCAAAAAAATGCTGGTGATATATCAAAGATGAAGCAGGGAACATTTGCTACACTAAGCCATTGCAAGTCCACTGATAAAAATCCACAGCATCACAACTGTCCTCAGGGAAAGGAATCCTGGTGTTTTTTTCAGCGAGCCATTGCTGAAAATCGATCACCTGAATCGCACAAAGATCGAATCAAAACCCCATTATCAGAAGCAACAGCAGCTAAAATGGTACCATTATATATAAGGACTATCCTCAGAAGCTCTACTGACCAGATGTCTGCCAGGTAGAACTCAAAATGCTAATGAGGCATTGCATAATGTCATATGGTCTAAATGTTCGAAGAACGTGTACAACTCAAAAATAAAACTTGAAATAGGCTTATTTGAGGCCATTAGTGTCTATAATACAGGATATCTCTAAAGATGTGTTCCAATTATCAAGAAACATCTGGCATCAAATTAGGAAAGTTTAGTTCTTTGATTGCCAAAAAGATTGGACAAATCCCGTCTTCGACTATCATCGGCCAGAAAAAAAGAAAAAAAAACATCGCCTACAGGAAAAAATTAAAGCAAGCTCAGATGGAAGAAGAGGAGAGGATTAAAGAAAAAGAAGGACAGATGTATGGAGCTGGAGAGTTTTGAGGCATGTAATTTATGTGTTTGTTTATCTTCTAAAATAATGTTACTTTCCACTCTAAGCAAAATAAACATGGTTTCTTATGTAAATGAAAAATTATTTTCAGTATACAGTAGGCCTATGGTAAGAAAGTATTGTTGTTAGTGATAATGGTAGAAAATTATTGTTTATTGAATTAAATTTATATAGGTTAGTTTATGTTTGTTTTCTTCAGTTTGTTTCTTTAAAAAAACTAACAAAACTTTAAATGTCATTTTCCGAAAATCACGTTTTACAGCGTTTTGTGAAGAATAGATTTGAATAACTCAGGTAATACACAAGATATCAAGCTGAAATTTTTACTTCATGTTCTTGATTATATAAAGTAACTTTTTGGGTATAATTAAGTGTCTAGCATTAGTAGATTTTAAAATAAAAATTGGTTTATAATGTGTGCTGATAAAAAATTTTTTAAAACTATTTTCAACCTGGCTCAAAAATAATATATGCATGGTATGGTCAAACAAATACCCAAAAATTTAGATAGTATCCATGGCTACAAAATAACACAAATTTGAAGGTGTTAGGTCAAATATTAGTCGAGTTATATCAATATTAAAAAAGTGTTACATTTTGCTGAATAAAAAATTATAAAATGGTACGTATGGTATTTATACGTCCTTCCACCACTTAATGTGGGGTTTCTGAACCCAATCAATGTTAAAAAAAATACTAAAACTCTTCTTTCATCAAAAACTAAAAAAAAGATATGTCTGAGTCCAGAATCCCCTTAACACACACATTTTTAAACAAAACTTAATTTCTTAGTTAAAAATTTGAATTAATTATTTTCTGTTTCTGCATTAAATCTTTTGTTCAAATGACAATGAAATATAAATAAATATTAAATAACAAATTAAACTTAAGTAAAGTAAATTAAACTTGTGTTCTTTACAAACATTACTATATTGAAAATTATTAAATTTCTCATTCTAAATCTTTTGGTTTAATAGAAGCGAACCCTAAATATTATATGTGTTCAATCGGTACTTTACTAGTTAGTTTTTTCGGTACTCATTATGGAATATTAAGTAATTAAATGATTCTATTCAAAACTTTGATACAAGTATAATTAAATATATAAAAGTGCTTTGCTACTTTAATTTTGAAATACAGCTACTCTATTGGAATACATCTTCTAAGTGTTTCCTGTTGTTTTATAACTTACTAGCTATTCACAGCGGCTTCGCACGCTTTTTGTAAGCTTTGCCCGTCTATGTGAATTACTGGTGCATGTGAACTATAACGCCGATATGGAGTTTTCCTTGTTACCATGATCAAGAAAATCCGTGTATGTTTACAGCTATTGTACACGTGCATGTACTTTATTTTTAAATGGTTTAACGCTTAAGTTTTAAGATCAACCAGAAAATTATTTTACAGGCAAATGCACATATTAACTTAGCGCCTTCAAGTAGTAGTTGGCTGTTTAGTATACGTAACTATATCGTAATTGCAGTTTATAGTATGCAGGCGCTTTTGAAAACTTTTTTTTGCAACGCTGCCCCCTGCTGGAGAGTTACATCAATGGGCAAAGTATATACAAATTCACCGTGTACAAAATAAAGACATACACATGTTCATAAAAGACATATATTTCTCTTCCATAATACAATGAAAATTAAATGGGGATTTAAATTTACATAGTAAGGGAAAACGTCTTATTAAATTTCAATGACTTTTGAATGTTAAGTTGATCTCTGAAACAAATAATAATTTAATTTCTGTTTCATGGAAAAATATAATGAATCAGTATGGAGAATAATGCATATGCTGAACTTTTAAATCGAGAGGGAACCCTGGTGGAGTTCAACCATTTTTAGAATGCCTTAGTAAGCATTTAGTAAATAACAGAATTAATTAATAACAGTATCATTCAATTTCAAAACTCGCCAAAGAATTTGCCTCTATATTTATTATACAATCCAAGTTAGTATGTATAGTAGTTTAGATGCATCCTAACCATTAAAGTTGTAAGATTGTATCAAATATACGATTAAATGAAAGTCACTAATACCGTAAACAAATAAGAATAAGGCCCGATACTTCGTTAAAAGTTGATGTTTTTTAAAACCGTTCAGAGCCTTAACATAATTTATAATATAGTTAATACGATTTTCTTAAACAACTGTACAGTCTTCCTTTTAAATCTCTCTCTTACGAAAGAGATAACTCTTACATTACGGTCTAAAAATAATTATAATTTTTGAGAACAGCCACAAAATTAGCTTCTTTGTGCTAAATTGTAATCTCTTGTTTTTTCCAAGAAGCTGGTGTTTAATTTCTATGAGTAGTATGATAGTAGCGATAGTGCATCAGTGCAGTAGTGTATTCTCTTCCTTTTTAAGACTTCCAGTTATCCATGACAAAATAAGTACTTGGATTCATTAATT
Source organism: Homalodisca vitripennis (assembly GCF_021130785.1). Classification (NCBI taxonomy): domain Eukaryota; kingdom Metazoa; phylum Arthropoda; class Insecta; order Hemiptera; family Cicadellidae; genus Homalodisca; species Homalodisca vitripennis. The sequence goes on from NW_025777221.1 coordinate 34,842, forward strand.
ACGACGAGGAAGGATTATTCTAGATTTTATCATAATATCCTTGCTAATGGTTAAAATGATTAACTACTCTTTTTAAGTTTTACTTATAAGTGGAATTCTGCCAAATAAGACTTACAAGTACCACTTTAAGATGTTGAAAAATAGTAACTTGCCAAGTTGATTCCAAAATAGAGTAATACTAAACTTAAATGATATATTGGGGAGTGGGACTATTGTTTCCAATGTTATATGGAATTTTGCCTACGAACTTAATCATTTAGTAAAACTTTAAAATTGATTTTCCTTCACGTTGATGTCGACTCACATACCGCATCGTCAGCATCTTGGCTCGACATTGCAGCTGTAGTCGCAACAAGGAGGATTAGAATTAAAATTGGCGAAGAATCATTTTACTCGAAGTTGAACAAGAAATCGCCTAAAACAAAATCGCGACTGCATTAGCTATTAATTTATCTAGACAACTTATAATCACTACAACGCAATCTCATCAGAAGGACATCTTCACAACTAATATAGCCTATTTAGTAATCTGACAAATAAAAATTCATCATAGGTGAGTTACTATGCTATTTATACATTTATTTTATATTATATTAAAAATAGGTGTCTCGCATGAAAGGGTACGAAACATTTATTATTTCTTCTTTTGGAGGTGGTAACCGCTAAGATTTCTAACAGATACAACATTAAGGCGAGAAAAAAATTGCTATGCGTGGCAATTAAACTACACTTCCGCCTAAAGTTTATTTCCTAGATTATCGGAGAAGAATAATACTAACCAGTAAGGAGTAAAAGGGTTTCAAATATATTATATATATATACAACTAAATACCGGTACAAGCTTACTCTAAACTGAATAGTGGAAGACGGGGTGGTTCCCTACAGAGCAGATTCTGAATGTATTTCAAACCTCAATATTTTAGAATGATACTAAATATATATACTAATTATTATTTTATAAAAACATTGCACGTTGTAATTAAGGTAAATACCTTAATATTATAGATTTAATAATATTAGGTTAAGAAATTAAATTTTAAAATAAAATACATTGCAATAATATAATTCCTTAATATAATTAATGAGAAAATAATTATTCGCAAGATATCACAGTATATTAATACCATCTTAAAGATGTTCTTGGAAGATATAAATAAGAATTAAAAATTGTATTCTCTGTAAAGGTAACTTTTAGGAAATAAGATTACTTCTTTCTCTAATTCCCTGTGAGTCGTTTGCTTTGCGCAATTACTTTAGCCAGCGAGTAAACCGAGTCGGTTAATTGGGTTTGAGAGATAAAACATTACTCAGTGAGAACCCGAGCTGAGTGAGTAATTAAGCGTAGAGAGCTGATTGTTTAATTTCTCCTGACAAACTGCCCAGCCAGCATAATTGTTAGCTTTATCTCCACGAGTACACTCAGTATTATGTCATTTTATGCTTATGAAGATTTTTGTAGACCTTTAAATGGAAAAGCCTTTGCAAACATTGTATTAAGTTGTTACACGTCTGTTATATATTGTACTACTGCCTTAGATTGTTGAAAATGTCGATCATTTAACATCGAAAAAGACAAAAGTATTACAAAAAAGAAATAAAGACATAAAAGGATGTCTCCAACCCTAAGAGATATGCTTTTCAGAATAAATTATAAAAATTGAGTAGAAATATAATTTGTAAATTATTAACATGGTCTGAATCATTAACTACTAATTGCTAAGGATTTACCTATTAACTACTATTACCATCACACTAAACATTTGATATGGTAAAACACAATAAATCCATTGTTAATTTCAACTATTAAAGCCCTACTAACACTTTACTGAAAAAAAAAAACAAATAATTAAAACGTAACACTAGCCACAACATTATTAGTAAATGATAAAACAGTATAATTTTGTTTACTGTTATAAAATTCGTGTTTATTCATAGTTATTATGTCTACAAGCTATAAACCTTATACAAATTAAAACTGTTGTGTTATTTTTGTGACTGTGATTACAATGTTTTATAAAAAAAAGCACCGACCTGAGTGTGACTTCCAATATACAAATAATGGCGGAAAGCAGGTCCAATAATAATTACTAAGAAAATTCAATAAATAATTTACAAAATTACTTTACTATTCAAAGAGGACGTTTTTAAAACCTGCTATTGCAGGTTGACCATAAGTATTACAATGTTTTTTTTTTATCTTTAATATATAAAAAGTTAGGAGTACGCCAAAACCAAACGTTGCCTTCTCCATACAACTCAAACTTGTCCATGTTAAAGTTGAATTAAAAATTGCAATTCGATATTTCAATTTGTCCTATAAATGTCCTGCGTAGAGATATGCAAAATATAAATTTATCAATCACCATAATTATATGCTTCACTAACGTTCAGCCAATAATCTTTAACGAGAGTTAATTTATTCCTAAAGAAGCAGGAAAAAAATATTAAATATATAATTGAAAATATTGACTATCTGTTTTTCGGGGGATAAAATAATTTGTATGTAAAATGTACATATAGATCTTTAATATAACATTCCTGACGACAGTAAAAAATTACTTTGTATTTCACTGACTGTGATATCAGATAATTTGATAAGAAGCATTAAAAGATTAGTTGATACCTTTTCTCATAATCCTAGTAATACTCAGGTCAAATATAAACTGAAAAAGATGACGACATGACATTTTTAAAGTAAGTAAATGACAGAATACTGGAGGCAATGCTATATTTGTTTCTGTATAAAAAAACCTATTAATATCTCGAGGAATCTTTTTTGACAGCAACTGATATTCTTAAACTATATTAGAGTTAAATGTCAGTTCCGGATGTCTTAAACCTTTAACTAACGTACTATAAACATTGTACATATTTAACTTCAGTTTTATTTGGAAATGATTACATGATTGAAGTTTACAAAATTTCCTTGAAATACGCGTAGATTCTTAAGGCATCATCAAAAATGTAATTCTCTCCTTTTTTAGATTTCATGTCAAACATTTACCCACAAAAATCAATTACAAAACCTTAAAAGCGTTAATTCCAATAGTAATTATACTAAAATTATCCTAAAAATGTAATACATCCCTTTTAAAAATAATTTCGGGAATCATAAGTAATTCAAAACACCACAGTTTTTATGAATGGTATTATTTTATATTTTAACAAAACTATAAATAATATTAAAATTCAATTTTGAAGGAAACTTCGATAAAAAATTTTAGTCGTAGAAATAAATGGCCCGTAATACCGCACTCAGATGAGCCACGGTTCACAGGTTAACGATACGCCTGGATTGACGTTTGCGAGATTTTAATGATGAATTTCCTTCTGCAAAATGAGCAGAGGGCCATATTTAATTACTGCAGCAATTAAAATTATTTTATACGAAGGAACTTACTTGTATGAATGTGCAAATTAAATTAGGTTTCCACTGTAATTAAAAACATAATTATATATTTTCAAGATGTAAAAAATTTTAAATTTGTGCTTACACTTTATAACTGGAAATATGTAATTTTTATGTTGGAGATTAAGTCTATTACTTCAGACGCGTTTAAGAGTAAGACTCGTAATGATCGACTAATATACGAATAGTTTATTCATTGAGGTATTGTATTTAACACCAATTAGTTTAATATAATTTCTGATAAGAGAACGTGATGGCCTTAGAAAAATCATAAACAAAACAGCAAGAGCTTTGCTGAAGTTTAAAGTTTAAACGGTTAACTGACTTGGCTTTTAACAACTCCATTCCAACACAACTACTTTTTTCACATGATACGCGTTTACAAGGCTAAAATCAAGTTAAGATCCTTTTATAGCATTCAGCTCTAGTTCACGTTCCTTTTAGTGCAGCGTCTTAAATCTGGTGAAGTGTTTGTTTTAAGCTTCTTCGTCGCCGATTCTTTTTGGATCTCCTCAAAATAACATTCCGGGAGACAGATTTCAGAGGCTGCACTTGACTGTAGCTAAACTCAACATTAACGTTGAATCAATCTTTCGCACACCAAAGCTACTTTATATCTAGAAAACTTGGTAGCTCCACCGCGCTTTGGGATTGGGTCTTAAACCTGATAGGGCATTCTAATATGTTCCTGATGAGATAATTACAATACCTCTTAACCTACATTGCACTATATTTTGTAGTGTAGGGATCTTAGATATACAAATGAATCGAAGAGTTCGTTTTAAGCTTCTTCGCCACCAAATTGTTTTGAATCTCTTAACGAACATGACTCCAGATTCCAGCTGTCAAGTCTCTGACAGCGTCAGACTTTTTAAAATTCATTTAATACATTAAGTATATTTACACTCAACATAACTACAATTTTGAATTTATATTTTAAACTTTTTATACTATGAATTTAGTAAAACCTTAAAATAGGTTCACACATACGGAAGTAGACTAATGATTTGTTTAAAAAAAGGTGTAATTACCCGTTAATATCCTATACGATAACTTCCCTGTATTACTAACAAATTGTACATTCCAAGTATTAGATGAAAATATCAATAATTAAATACATATTTAAATTTTATTCTAACAGTATTCCATCATAATTGGAAAGAGGGTGTACTTTTTTAATGGAATCCTATTGTCTTAATAAGAACAGGAGTTACACAAAAGTATCATTTGTATCACCAATAACGTATACTTATGCCTCTATTGATGCATGTAAAAATGTTTTTAGTGATTTAGTTGGATTTCTGAACACATAAGTTAGATCTATAACAGTTTGGTCGCAAAAAGGACATTATCATCATAAAATAAAGTTCAATATCACTTCTGAGTAATCAAAGCTCCGGTTATCCGAGAACACCTTGATTTGATCACACTCGTATAATACCTCGCCCATTGTCTTTACAGCTTTTAAAATCGCAATGTCAAAACTGTACAATATCAAATCTGTAAAGCACCAATACAGCTGCTAAGTCTCCAGACCGTCGTTGTACAGCTGATACCTGACGTCATCACATTGCTCAGCTTTTCAAATTGCCTGATGTTCTTCTTTATGTTCTGGTTTATTACAACCGCAAAAAAACACTAACTCTAAGTAAAATACCAGTAAGTCAAATATAATTAAAGCAGTATTATTTTTTGCCTCCACAACTTTGCAGTTGCAAATAATTGACATAGGAACAATACTGTTTAAGATTTAAATGCTTGTTATACTAGATGTAACGTCACTGTTACGTACTGTAATATCTGAATACAAACGGGCGTATTATGCGCTATGAGCTTCAAATCTATAAAAAAAAAGAGATATTAAGTATTAAAGACTGTTAATTTTCCATAAAACCAACTAATGGATTCGCTCGAACATTTAGCGGAAAATCAGTGTTTCATTTGTTATCAGCGTGTGTATTTTATCATAATGGTAGCAGCAACATCAGCACAATTTAAGAAATTAGGCAAATTTTTCCTTTTTTATTTGAATGAGTTGTACAAGATATACAACTCCCGGATTGGTCTATCTACAATAAAGGTCTACGTGTAGATTAATTCTTACTTTAAACTTTGTTATTGACAATGGAAGATTTGAAAGGATAACAAGATTTGTGACATTTTCCATCGTTGTATGTTACAAAAGGTTTAACACAACGTTTCGAGGAATGGAATCTATCCTATTTGTCAGGTGGGGGAGGTTATTAATACATACAAAAATAAAGTAGAAAACAAAGGAAAGAAAATGGTGTAAAGGATACCCAAAAGCTGCTTGAGTCCGGTCCAAGCGTTATCACTGAGCAGAATGAAAATCCCAACCCAAGCATAAGTCACGAGTACGAGAATCACAATCACTACACTCATTACACTATCATTACACTACCACAAGCTAAAGTGGGATACTAATAAGGATGAAGATGTCGGCTCTTTCATCGGCACCGCGTAGTGTAGGGGGATAATTGTTTAAAATGCGCATGTACGTCAATGTGACCATAAAACGTTAAAAGAAACAAAATATTTTTCATTACCATTAATAATGTTTATTTTTACTGCAGTAACGGCTTGTCAAACTCTTTACTACGACGAGTTCTAAATCGTCGAAAATTGAAAACCAAAAAACAAAAATAAAACAAAAATGTAGCAAGGTAAAGTTTTCTTGTTTATTCTTTTTTCTATTCACAACTTGCATGCAAAACAAAAGCAAACCTGAAGATTGAATGAAGGAAATTTAAATTCTGAGCTTCCCTTATTTTAAATTTGTGATTGACAGTTTCTCGTTTTATAGAACAAGAGTAGTTGGTGTCAAAGTGAAGTGTTGTCTAATTACTCTTTGCTGTCTGACGGCGAGGCGCTCATATCCGGTCAGTTTATTGGCGATAACATTACTAAGGAGAAGAAAGAGATCGGGTATAATGGACTCTTTTATACCCGAATTATTATATAAATACAACAGGTTTTTATACTTATAACAATTTTATATCCATGGAAACAAAAGAGGATAAGTGTTTACATGTTTTTTATTCAGTTTAAAAGTTTTATTTCGCACCAACTAGCTGCACGTCAATGAAGCACCACCAGGAAACATGATGTAATGGCCAGAAGCAGGACCAGGTCCAGGGCCAGGATCAGGAATCACACGGATCTCAACAAAAACACTAGAATAATTAAACTTGTATGTAATAATTTTGGGGTTGCATAGAAACTTATAGTTCTATATTCTAATAATATTTCCTACTCCATTTTATTTATGTAGGAAAGCTATTAAATTAGTATACTAAGTTGTGTTTATCATCTCCGTACCAAAGGCGTACAGAGATAATATGTTAAAAATCATTATCCTGACAAGACGTACATCATAGTAATTTATGTGCAGTTTTGGCCTAATGGTTAAGAGATATGTTTATGAAAAGCATTTTATAACTTTTATCTTACAACAATATTTCCGGCATGTTCAAATAGGATCAATATTAAAATGAGTTGAAGTAGGTGTATGCTAGCAGACAATGATTAAAATGCCTTAATAAATTATGTTTGATTTTTTAAATACAATAGATATAAAAACATATTTTGCGGACTTTATAACATAAATGCGGTCTATAATTTTTAAATTGTTCAATTAGTTTCCTAAACGAACACCAGATCTCTCTTCTATAGAACAGTATATAAGAGAAGAGGGAGTTATACAGTAATAGAAACTCTTGATTAGGTTCCAATATAATTTTAAAATATTAAATTTTTCACTGTAAGTAATTACCAATAATAGTATAATTTTTATAAAAAAATAAAGAGTTGATGTGGAGAATAATGCGCCAAGCTGAACTGCTAAATCAAGAGGGAACATTGCTGGAGTACACTACTTTAATAATGTTCTAAGTAACAAACATATCAATTGTGTATTATTATATCATACAAATAACAAAAGACATTTATTTTTATTTATTAAATATTCTTAATTAATAATTTTGATTAAAATCAGTTTAGTTTCAGATTAACCATTAAAATTATCAAATTTTATCAAATATCCGATATGGAAAATCTACGAAATTATAAAAAAGAATTGAGACTTTGTTGAAAGTTGAAGGCTGTCTTTTTACCACATGTTGCTGTCTTTTTAATCTTCATCTTATGAAAACGATAACTTTCATACGATAGTCATACTAATAGAAATAAGAACAATTCATAACATGTTTTTTTGAACAGCCACACAGTAAGCTTGCTTTTACTAAATTGTAAGGTCTTGATTTTCCAATGAGCTAGTGTTTGATTTCTCGGAAAATAGTATATTGTGACACCTGCAGTAGTGTAACTCTTTCTTTTCAATAATCCGAGTTAAAATAAGTACATGGATTACTTTAATTATACCACGTAAGAAATATTCTAGATATAAATCCTTGATAATGATAAGAACTGTAAGAGTAGAACTACTATTTTCGGGCTTCTCTAAGGATGGAATTACTTCTAATGCCCATAAACCTTATTGTAAACGATCTGCTTGTCCTTCAGCACACGTGGTCTCTTTTTATAGGGGTATGAAAATAGAGTTCAGTCGAATGAATTTTTTTTAAACTATTTATTTAAAAAAATTTCCCTTAAACTATAAAAAATAGTCTGATTTTTTAAATATAAATAATAAACACACTTCTCAGTACGTTTTAAAATCCAAAAAAATTTTCAAGCAATGAGCAATGGATAAATTTTATATATTCTTTACTAAGTAACTGATAAAAATGTATCTAGAATCTCATACATTGACGCCTACTGTAATCATTTTTAAGACTTTTTCCAACTCTCTAATTTATTGACAAAATTTAATAGCTAAAATTTTCGTTTATATTTAAAGTTCAACAGTACAAAAATTTTTGGATCTGAAATTCTTACTTATATTTAAAAACAATAAACCCACAAATTGAGGTGAAAGATCAGTGGAAGAACCACTTAAGGCACTATTCAGGATGGCGTCCTTTTGCCTTGTTATGGACGACTTGTTTAGGTCTGTAACAGAAGAGCTCTATTTGCACAGGTATATGTAGATGTGATGACATGATAATTCTTGTGACTGGTAAATTTAAAATAGCAGTCACGTCTAATAACCTAAAGGTAGCAGTACACATTCTTGACGAGGAGGCTCTACTATCAAGTTGATTTCTCAAGTTAAGTTCTAAATGTTGTTGTTGACAGGTGACTAAATGGAGGACCACAACTGAGGAGGTGTTGCGAGGAGAATATGGTTACTAATGCAGTTCAGGCTTTGAATCGGAGAGTCTTGTGGTCCTGAGCTATTGTAATCAATAACCGGAGGTAACCCAACTGATCCGGTTACTGCCTTAGATGGTTGTGTTAATCTAGCTTGTTTCTGTATTGGAATATTGAGGATAATTTTTTACTCATTTCAGTGGAAGGGTAAAAAATCTTATCTTACGCTCTAAGAGAGTTGTTAAATTACCATGCTGATTCAGGTGTATAATGTGCTATACATGATTTCAGAACATAAATCTCAACGATTTACCTTTGGCAAATCCTTCAGAATTATAAATTTATCAACGAATGATATGTTTCAAAGGGGGATTCACAGATCAACGCCATGCTCGGTGATACCTTATAATGTTTTCTTTAAAAAAAAAATAACTACGAAAATAATAGAAATTTAAAATTTTGGAAATTGTGCGTAGTAAGACTTGATTCACAGAAAAACAAACTGTAATTAATTCATTGAAAAATAGGTCTCAAATATGGGCATCAGTTTAATTATATTGAGAAAGAATACTAGAACAGTTTTATAGTTTATACTTTGTGGTTTAACAACCTCAAAATATAAACTCTTTTCAGAAAAGTATAAATTTGAAAGTTCCTCCTCTCAATTTCCAATCCAAAAAGCACACTACAAAATAGTCGTTTATAAAGGCTTAAAAAACATGAGTTATTAAATATTTATCATTTGATTATAAAATTAAAAATGAAGTAGCCCAAATACATATTTATAAAAATTAAATATTTTGCCCTGCAAGGAAAAAGGTTTGCTTATGCTTTAAAATAACTTTAGTTTTTTATTGTAACTAAATGGTAGTCCCTGTCTTTTTAAGTTATTACTACAATTAATGAACACATAACGAATGCAACATGCCAATATTTTAGATAATACATGCATTGCGTTGTTCATTGTTGTAGCGGTTCCAGTTTGCTCAGTCTAGGGGGTGGGAAGGGAAGGTGTGGTTTTCACAAGTTAACGGTGTAGTAGAGTTTAACTGTTAACGGTATTATCCGAGGGCGCCACCTTGTTTCCAGTAGTAGTTTTGGTAGGAGGACGGAGTCAGAACAAGGAAAAGACCCGTTACTGAATGATGTTGTAAAATTAATGACCTTGTAAACCAACCAAAGTAAAAGTGGGTTAAATACAAGGTAAATAAATCTAAGAAAAGTAAATGCATGTAAGAAAGCTAAACCCATTCAATGTAATCATTAAGTTTAGAAAAATTCTAAGAGCCTGTTGTTTGGCTTAAATCTAATCACTTAATACTCATTCTGCCAGATACGATAAGTTACACAGGCTGATAATGAAAAACCCAAACGATATGAAAAGAGCCTTTTTTATTGCACAAGACACATTTATCAAATGAAATATTTATTAAAATTATTAAATTTTACATTTCATATAATGCAAAAAGGTTTGATTACCATTTCTGTATTTGGATCTCAAAAGTCTGAGGGTACTGGTAACCCTTAGATTTAACAACACAATATACCCTAAACACCAGTAAATATACACTAAACAACATTACCTTGGCCGGCCACTAGTATTTCTGGTATTTTACCCATAGATATAAATCAAACAATACTTACATAAACTAGACATATATTTACACAAAGCACATTATACATCAATATTTATCCAAAAAAAAAAAGATATTTATAAGTAATTATTCAACTACGCGATGCGCTGAAGCTCTTGGAGGTAACCGCAGTGATGTAGAGCACAGGCAATGTCCTTTGAATAGTGAAAATATTTCATAAATTTCACCAAGTCCGAGGTAAAGTCAATTTCACTGGAGGTAAGTTAGTTAGCCTAGGCCTATAAATTACTGGTACCAGTTTTAATCCTTATTATTTTGAGTTAATCCGTCAATTGGTCTGTATAACAATAAAAGTTCTACTTATCAGTACGTAGATCACAACCATACGCCTCCGTAAGGGCTCACGGTCAGGGAGGAAGGCACAGTAGCAGGTACGGCACGGGCACTGGGTGGGTAGTAGTACGCAGACCTATGTGGAGGCACACTAAACCGCTCCCGAACATATCCCTGATCACAATTCAGACAATAGAATCTACAAACATATTTGACACTAAAAGATTTATAATAGTTTGCTTCAGAATAGCACGTAAAATATTATGTTAACAATAATAACAATGAAACCTAAATATTCCGTGAAATAATCTTATCATGAAGTATTTTGAGAGATATATAATCGGTTTGTAATGTAAATTTAACCAACAATTAACTATTAATCAATCACTCTATCTAAAGTAGTCAATAGAATGAGATTTAGTTAATTAAATTCCAACAATAAATTATAAACTAAAATAAGCTTTAAAAAAAAAATTCACTTGAAAAACATCTTTTCATATTTTTTTTCTATTCTACAAATGCCTTTTCTTACTTACATTTTGACAAAGCACGTAGCATAAATTACCAAAATTTATTATCCTGAATTTAAAAACAACAACACAAATAAAACAGACCAACCGATAATTTTTAACTTATAGGTCACACAACACTATTTATTATCTTTATGGAAAACAGTTTACCCTTTTCAGTAAGATAGAACAATATTATAACATAAGCAGTTTAACTTGGCTAGGACATGAAATAAGGGCAGATTAATTATATTAAATAATATTTTCTTACCAATGTAACAACTTATGTTTGGATCTAAGAAAATGTAAACCATTAAAAACACTATGTTAATATTTATAATCTGAAAGGATTTATATTTATGAATACAACTTACAAATTAATAAAGGCTCAAGTAAATTCTGCTTCTTAATTTTCACTAATATATTTACTCTGGTTGGTTGAGAAAAGAAAAATTAATTCCAAGTATCTGGATTCAAAAGTATTTATAATTTCTTGGTAGCACACATTATTTGACTTAAAAGAATATTAAAATACCTCACCTTGGCACAAAAATCCAGTAATGGGCCAGGAAAGGAGCAATTATAGATAACCTATAGGAAGGGGTAAAGAAATTATAGATAACCTCGTGAAGACTCACTTTCCAACTGAACAATCTTCAAACTATCGCCATGAGAGAGAGAGGTTAAGCCTGGTGAAGCGTGTCAGTAAGCAATAAAGTCCAACAGGAAAGTAGGAGTCAATTGTTGTTTGCCCAGCTGGAGCTGCAGCTTGTTTAATAGCCAGCTGATAAGGAGTTTCCAGGTTGATCAGGCCTGTCTGCCAAAGTTAATAAAATCTAACTGTTTCTCTGCTACAAAATTTAAGGTTCACAAAAAAATGTTACATTGTGCCCTTAAAGTGTATGCAAAAATGTTAGGTTATGTATCATTCCATTATGTATTCTGTTCTATTATACATATCTGGCTTTAATGTGTCTCACGTGTGCATGATAAACTGTATTTTTACTTTGTTTAAAGGTTATTTTTGACGATGGAAGGATTGTGAAGGAAACAGGATTTTTCCGGACATTTGCCATCGTTCAGTGAAACAAGAAAACAGTAAACACTACGTTTCGAGATCTGCAATCATATCTGATCTCTTCTTCAGGTAAAGAACTAACCTAATACATAATTACAAACTAAGTTAAAAATAAACAAAATCTTACTAAAGCGTTGTGGCACGCCTAAGTCAGGAATCACAACCTACATGTTGTTGTCACTTCACTAACACTAAAGACATGCACTTAATACAAAGCTATACAAAACACTAATCATTAAAAGTAAACTACGGAAACAGGACACAATGCGTCTTGGAGTCTACTTTTCTTAATAACTAGATTAGTTAGCTTATAGCGTTTCAAATTGTAATATCTTATCAAGATTGTTCTTTGAGATAACATACTCAAAATTTTATAAGCTTTCATTCTTTTAAGGCTTCGTGTGAAACTCATTACTAGCGTATGCTGATATAACAGTGAATAAGATTCTCTCACAATGAGCCATTGTTACCTGAGACGCTTACATAATTAGTAATAATAATATCTCCTGTGTGTCAATTCTACTTCGAGTTTATTATATTTATTTGTGAGCCACTATAATTGTATTAATTTATAAGGAGTTTATAACTATTGCTTATAATAAATCGATTGTGAGGATTATCTCATAATGTGACTTATTTGCCTATTGAGACACTCGCCTAATAAACACGTTTTGGGACATATCCCGCGATAAAAAATGTGTTATTAGAAGATAGCAGAATATGAATATTGGTTTAACGGTTTATTGCTGCCATCTATATAAGTGCCTAATCATATTTATTACGATTTTCATCTTACTGTTAAATTGCTAAGTGTTAACAATTTATTTTATTTGAAGTTAATTTCATTAAACATTTTAGGGAATTCTTTAAAATAAAAATACGCATAAATTTACATTGAATTTAAGTAATGGACCCATAAAATTTTGTTAAAATTGGACAAATTAGGTGAATATGTATTATAGTATTATAACAAATCGAAATGTCTTTAAAAACAGTTAGTTTGCATTCATAATTAAATCTTAAATATGAATATTTAAGATTCCTTAGATTTATGTTATTTTTTTAGTAAAAAACGTTGTTGTCGAATAGAGTCACTGGATATTGTACCTAAACACTAATAATGTAGCACAATCATCACAACTTGAGACAGGGTCTCAAATGTACAATAGTCTTATTGTACATTTTATAATTATGTGTTATTCCCTTGTTTTCTGTGCTTAAAATGTATGTGTTTGGTTAATCAGACAACAAGCGTTCTGTCTAGTGATAGTAGAAGTCGTGACGTCAGCAATATAAGTATAGAGGTGAGACGTATGCAGCAGTTGACATAAAATATTATTTTATATCCATGGAAACAACATAGCTTTTATAATTTAATGTTTTTAATAATTCTAAAGTGTTTTGTTGCTGCATTTTTCAAATTTCGTTGAGTTCACAGTTAGTCACGGAAGTACCACCAGGAACGCGATGTGATGGTTAGAAGCAGGTCAGGACCAGGACTTACAGGTATGAGTTACGTTAATTCAATATAAATCATAGTTTTTACTCACTATTTCTCGTTACACAAAGCAGTTTACATTTTAGTTTTATCCATAATTTAGAGCACAAAACACCAGAATAGTTAATATGCAGGGCTAACAGAAGTACAAATTAAAAATAGTTAAAACACTGCATTGTTATGTTTTGTGTAAAAGGTACTAATTCATGATTGGTGTTATATATAATCCTCTTAGTACCCAAATAGTACAGGGAGAATCAGTTTACATTATTTTACACTACTCAGATGCCAACATATATTGGAAGTTTCACGTAGTTTTATCAAAAATATATATAACTGTTAATGGGAGACATTTTCATACTTGTTTTTTGCAGCAATCTAGCATTCTAGCATTTCTCATAAGCAAGACATTCGTGATGAGTTGAAATTAGTCAATGCTTTTTATTTAAAGTATAACAAGAGCAACTAATTTTGTTTAACTTGTATACTTTAATTTTTTAAAACTCAGTGCCAAAACAATGTGAAATAAATTTGTTCTATAAGTTTCAACTCATTCTATTACTTACTTAAATTCACACCAGAGCTTGCTTTCAGAATACAAGAGATAATAACAGACCAACCAAAACTATTCACTATTAGGAGTACCTAAATAGATTCCAATGCTAGATTTACATATCACATTTTATCTGTGTATGTAAATATTATTAATACAATTTCTGTTTCATGACGAAATAAAATAAGTAGTTTTGGAGAATAATGCGTCAGGTAAACATCTAAATTGAGAGGGCACCCTGTCGGAGTGAACAATTGCCTGAATAACCCTAGCACACATCTTTAGCTGTTTGTGTTATACAAAAGCATCAGTACATATTTAAATCCAGAATCCAAAAGGCAGAGCTCCCAGTGGCACACAGAATCCTCTCCCAAACACAAAAAGTGCACATGAGCAAGTCTTGTATTAAAACAATGCTGTTTACCTTCTTTGACGTTAGAGAAATCCTCCATTTTGAGTTTGTGCAGCAAGGAAAGCTGTCAACGTAGTATTTTACCTGAAGGTGCTCGAGACCGAAACACCGGATCGCCCGCGTCCGGGCTGATAAAGTCATCTTCAAGCTCCACCATGAAAATGTCACCAAACACACGGCCTGTGTGATTTTTTTGTTCCACTTACTGAAGAGAGAGATATGAAGAGAAAGCACTGGGAGTGGGTGGAGCATATCCAAGCTCAAGTTTTAAGGCTCCTGAGAGGCACTCCAGTCGAGGAGTTCCAGGGTGCTTTCCAAGTGTGCAGAATTTGTCTACCTAGGTGTTTTAATGCAGGAGCAGACTATTTTAAAGTATTTTGACCATTTGCACCAATCGGATGAATAAATAAGTTTTTTCCACAAATTCACATAACATTCATAATGCACGTTGTATCCTCACATCTCATCAGGTGCACAACTAAGTGCTCTGCGATGTTGACTGACACTATTCAAAAGCACGGTGGAGCTACTGAATATTCCACTCATAACGCACACATAGTGGGACGAGCTGATTCAATGTCTATGTTGATTTATCTCCAGTTCACCTTCCTGTTAGTGCATCGTATACAACCTGATGCTGTTGCAGATGTCTTAAATCTCGAGTCATGTTCGTCTAAAGGGGTCCAAAAATAGTCGGCGACGAGAATCAAAATGGTTAATAAAACGAAACCCCATATCGCTTCGACATTTAACTTTCACAGCCTTCCTCACTGAATCATCCATTCTCACTATAGCAGTGTTATGTGTGGAAGAATTAATTGTACGTAAGATTGTTTTGAGTGGAAGACTTTTATTTCAGTTGCTTTACGTAAGAAGAAGGTGAACTGGAGCTTAACGCAACATTCACATTGAATCAGCCCTTCCTACCAAGATGTGTTTCGAATTAGTGCAAAATATGAATTATATTATGGCTTTGTCCAACCATGGAATTAGGCTTAGCGTCATAGAAGCCTTTCACTTAGTAAGTTCACACAATTTTTATTTTGCCCCCGTGTATGTATTCATGTCTTTCCTGTATGATTGTCTGTTTATCTGTCAGCAAGATATCTCGAAACCTATGTGAGCTATAGAGTTGAATTTTGCATGCAACCTCAGTAAAGTCTATTCCATCCCACGCAAAACTTACCCAAATATTGTACAATATTAGTGATGATTTCTCATTTATTATATAGAAGGAGTCTCACTTTACTTAACTCTCCTAAAGATTTAAGCTACTGAGCAACATAGAATGAAGTCTATATTCCCAATACATTATTTCGTTGTTAGAACTGAATTATTTAAAAATTAAAGGAATTGTAAGTCTGATGCTATAACCCTATAAAAACTCATCCAGTTAGGTATATAGACCGAGTTACTGCGAAATTAAAGTGCTCCTGTTGTGACATGGATGGTGTTAGGATTATTCCCATGAAAACATATAGCAACGAGCCTTTATTGTTTTCTCACATTAGGCTGACAACAATAGAAACTCCCTAGAGCCAGGTCAGATGAGTAAACGGAACATGCAGGACAAAAATTAATTCTCAAACATTCAGGACCTTGAATGATACGTCCTATATTAACATCGCCTTCCTTAAAGTTAAGCAGGACTTTGAACCTCCAAATCTAAACTAAGCTCGGCCTACACAGATCCAAATATTCACTGACGAATCATAGTGGAATTAAAATTAAAGAAAGCCCCTAAATAAACTGTGTAATGTAGTAAAATTACACTGAAGGTGACATAGGACCGCAACGTGAAACCATAAGACCACCAACTGTTCAGAATATAGATATGTCTACATTCTCTCCCGTAGATATTTTGCTGTTTTCTTTTGGAAATTTAATTAAAAATTATCTCGGTCAAAGATTTTCGTCACAAAATCGTATTCATTGTTAAGGTCAATATCTAATAATTGCATTAGAGTTAAAAGCATTTATTTTATATTATATTCTACTGTCTAATATTATAACCAATAGACAATTTTATATATAATCCGGAATTAAGGTATATTAATTTCTGCGAATATGTTTCGTATGCGAGCGAAAACCTGGCTAAAAGTAGCTAAAAACGTTTCTTAACGTTTTCAGAATAATGTCGTATCATTTTTCCAAGCTAAAAAACCGTTGAGAAGAAGAACTGAAGCCGAATCTATTAATTTATCTTCCGTGTTACACCCTGAATTACTGGCTTAGATGTATAAAACTCAATGCACAATTCTAAATATGTAAGTGATAAATTAGCTATAAATGTTTTAAACTATTATTATACTATGCATTTATTTGAATAACAAAGTGTGCGATAAAAGGACACAAGATAAAACTTTGGTAATTGAATTCACTGTTATATTTAGAGGCTCTTTTTAAATAAATGTAAGGTACTCAGTAGTTATAAAACATTCTTTTTTGCACATGATTATAAGACCTTATTTGGATTACAGTAAGTTACAGTACAAAAACATGTTCGAGAAGTTAATATAATTGTCCAATCAACAACCCTTTGATGCTGCAAGGTGTTTAGTACTAATGAATTGATATAAACCCTGAGCATGTCAGACTAGGGCACGGTGAGAACATTTAATGACTAAGGTTAGAGTAAATCATAAAGATTTATGTACCAGCGTATTTTACAGGTTTAATGATTCGTAGGTCACTCTTTATAAAAATATAAAACTGGAATGTTTGACTACATCCGTACAAACACGTGGCTGAAAATGGCTAATTTAGTCTTTCATTATCGTTGTATGAAGGTTGGATTTAAATAAAAACAACTATATTTTATAAAAATACCACTTGATTATTTTACTTCTTTATAGTTCCTTTATTAACGACCCGCACCAAATCTAGTTTTTACGATCAATTTGATGTTGGGAGGAAATATTTCGTAAATTTTATGAATCTCGAGTCTGTTTGTGTTTATACTTGTAAATGCTTGGTCCCTAGACTAAAATGAATTAAAATTAATCTTATGGTCGTGTCCGTAACTATAAAAGAACATCAATTACGTGGGATAAAATACGAACACTTTAATAAATAATCCAGCTGATATGTCCCCTACAGAAGTACACATCTAAATTACTTATGTCAATGGAAACAACGAAATAAAAGTTCGGTATATTTAAAAGTATGTTGATTGTTGAATTGTTCACTAATATATTCAAAAGTGATTCTAAACGCAGTACCTCGGAGAAACACCAAACAAGGAACAGGAGGCTCTTAGAAAGGACTAGGACCAGGATCTGCTGTGAGTTATTTTATTTTTGATAGATCATCGTTTCTGCGCTCACTATCTCATGAAATATAAAGTACGTAATTTAAATCCTGGTGTTATTGACAATTTATTAAAGCATATTACACTAGACCAGTGCATATACCTTCTATTATACATAAACAATAACATATAACAATTCAGTATATTACACAAACAGTAACGTGGTGAAAAGTAAACAGAAATTTGTGTTTGTTAATCTTTACATTACTATTATATATTGAATAGGATGATTAATATGCTAAATAAATTCCACTGGTACGTTTTCCAATAAATCTATAGTACGTTCTCGGTTCAATGTGCTCTTTGAGCTGTTTTAAATTTTCCATGTACCTAAAGCAAAGCATATAGAACCACTTTAATATTTTCCAAGATACGTATTTCCAAAAATGTGTACTTTCACATCTAGTCTTCACATGCTGCATAAGGAATTACAAGAATGTGTCTAGTAGAATGTAGTCTACATTAGCTGAGTAATTACTGTCTCAGCGTAACAACACAAGGGCCCGAGTTCGAGTTCTTGTTCGCGCACACTGTATACAGATAATAACAATAATCTTAACCTAGTTTGAAGTATGATCATTCATGATCAAAACTTCTTCGTTAGTTTTTTAATTTAAATAACAGTATCAATAAAACCTATAATATTAGCTGCAGAATTTTACCTTTTGTTTAATACGTTCAATATTTTACAGTTCAGGAATTATAACTGGTTAGATAAAAAGGTATTTACTTACTTAAAATTGTATGAAAAAAATTCACAATAGCTTAAACTAATAGATTCAAGACCGTATACTGAAGCTGAAAGCCACTAAAACGTTTCAGTGCTATTTACTATTGTTTTACACAAAAACCCAAATAACTGTATTTAATATGTATGTTACATCATATGTCTCATACTACAGGAAATTTTATCTCAAACGATCTAAAAGTGAGAAAAGTTTTAAGTATGTATATTTAGAGAGCCTAACAATAAGTTGTGTGCCTAACATCTTATTTTCCTAAGAACCTGGTGCTTACTTTCTATGAATATGTGTACTGATTCATTTAATCTCAAGAACTAAAAAGTATTCATGTTGTGTATTTAATCTATACTTTATCAAAACTATCATTTTCTAAACTGCAATATTCTTTCTGTAAACATTTATCTATATCTGTTAATGTAGATTTTAACATAATAATTCTACTCTTGATGTTTTTATTTCTTAATCAAGCTACTCCAGAAACACTTCATGATCTATATTAGTCCCATTGAATTGATCCTTTATGTGAGTTTGAATTATATGAGAATCGAAATATTTCTACATAAAATGAAGGTTTAATATAAGTTAAAAGGTACTAACTTTCTGTTTTATAGTAAAAAGTACCTCTTGTCTAATGCTTTTACCTGATGAGAAATACTAACACCTAAAACCTTCAACCCACTTAGGGTCTAATACAGTAAGAAAAATTATCATTAATGGAATCCAGGTAGTTAATAGATGTATTCATTTAAAATGTAGTACAATATTATTAAAGGTTAAAATAATACGTCATTTAAAGATTATTTTTTTAATTTAGCTAAAGCATAAAAAAATTTAAAACACGCAAATTCACAACCAGTGCACTCATAAGCAGTTTCTTCTCTTTCTTACTCAAGGTAATCACCGTTTTACTACAGTAGGCTATTCACAAAAATGTCATATTCTCTCCAGTATAATAACCGGGCATACTAAAATAAGGTGTTAATGTATACAAATTACGGGAAACATAGGTGACAGAGCTGTGGAGCCAGCACCTCACACCAATAGTTACAATGAACGTTTTCCAGTCAAAATAGTAAGTAAGAACACCATTAGGGACCTTAAATAGCCGTAATATTAATTATTTTAACAAACCTGTGATAGACGGTTAAATCGTTATTACTCTTTCGGGGTCATACGGCTATAACCGTGAGTACTCTTTTTTAATCTTTTTCAACTACTCCTCAACAGGTTAAATATATTTGCTACATTTAACAGTCAGGTAATAACAATCTTTCGTAATGCCAATTAAATATGTACAATACTGCTATATCACGCAATAACCGGCAGACATAACAATTTCTCTTAATGAAGAGTTGCGCTAAATTTATAGATGGAACGTTGACTTCTTGAAAATGAAGCAATATTAGCGTAAATTGTAAATTTTAAATTTTGAGTTTCGCACTTATACAAAAATTATAATTCAACGATCATGATTTTTCTCAGAGTATAGAAGGTTACACGAATAAACATTTACATTTTAAAAGCATTTTCCTTATACCTTTCAATAGTGCCAGCGATTTATGACAGTAATTTTTGTTATATGTGCTTCAGCACACTTTGTAGGAATTTACCTCAGATAAAGGTTATCTTACTGCATAAAAAATGGTTAATTAGATTTGCTTCATCTTTAACAATCTAGACTACTGTTGTAATTTGTTATTACTGATCTTAGTTACACAACATAACTTTAAACATGGTAAGTAACTACGCTTGTACTCTTAAATAGTACAATGAATGAGTAACTACAAAATTACAGATAATTCGGAATTGCATTAAATTACATTAATCTGTGATACGTTGTTAATGAGGATTAGCTTACCAACCATCATATGCCAGTGTTATATACTCGCTAAGTAAATAGGTTGAGCTTGAAAGGTTTGAGAAATGATGTTAACACTGATTAATTTAGTTTTTTTTTTATTGCAAGGGATTTTTTTAAGTAATTTTTAAACACTTTAAGGCGATTTGATCTTATACAGACTTTGATTTAATGTATTCTTCTTACATTAAAATGTGTGTGTTTTGTTGAAGTGGTGTGATAAAATTAAAATTATATTAGATTTTTGTATACTTAAATTTAAAAGATTCCTGACCTAATGCTTAAAGAATTCTGCGACTAAAATATAGAATAATAAATCTCCTTAGTTATGAAAAATAACGTATTAATTATAATGTGAATTGAATTTCAGATTTATTTTCTGTCGTGTTCAGTATATTAAGATTTAACATTTTCTGTTTGTATGGTAGCAGTTTTATAAAATTCGTATTTTCACTCCGGTAATTTTTAATCCACCATTGATTGATTTTTTTTAAATCCAAAATCTCGATGGAATGACAGATTCTTAAATTATATTTTCAGTCTGTTGTATGCCCTAGAGAAAATTTTGTATGATTCTTCTTCCTCAACCTACTTCGGAATGGTTTCTTCCATATTGTTTATTTAACAACTCGTATGGAACACAATGGAATATTCCCGTTATAATCTGGTCAAACAAAATTTATGGACTTGTTACTACGTGATGTTTTGTTTAGTCACTATAATCTTATCTCAAATGTTTCGTTCAAACTGATAATAGTTTAGTCCATATGGTACATATTATGCGTGTTAGCCACTCATAAACACATTGCAAGATTTTTAGGAAGTTAGTAAGTAAAAGTAATTGTAGTTTAATTGAAAAGTGGATTTTAGACGTAAAAATTTCAAATCTCATTATTTTTAACGCTCAAAACAGGTTAGGGAATAGGCTAAACTAAAACTTTTATAGTATGTATCATTTTAAACTACAATATAACCAGGGGTTTCCTCAAGTAGGCCTACTGTAAATATTAGGAATCATCCCGTAAAATTCTTTTCGTCAATATGTTTTTATGAAGTACCTAAACAATAAAAAAATATCTAAAAACCTTTACCTTTAGAGCTTGCTATTTTCGTAACAGTTTGAGGCTACAGTTCTTCTATGATGAGTAACTTTTTTTGTTTACTTCTATAGCTTTCTTATCACCCCTTTGTACGTTTCAAGCACTGTTATGTAGAACGTACTGGTGAGTAGGCTATTTAAATAGAAAGATTGTGAATAAAATTTTTGCACACACTGGAATCGTTCCCTGCACTGGTCTATTAGAAGGTTACACACCAAGTGTTACCTAAAAGGGTTCGCTGATGTTTCATGAGTAATTTCAAATGCTGCCTACAATTTAACTCTCGAATTAATTTAATATAATTAAGATGACATACATTATGGCTGACTTGGTGTTTGAAATATCAGTGTTCGTGTGGTTAATACCTTAAAATTGACATCATGCTTTGTATTTAAAGTTTAATTATTATAAGCTTCTGCTCATGAGTCGCTGGAGGGTCAGTTCATTTCAATAAGTTATGCAGCAAATATACCACCCACCACTCGAGGGACTGGATAAATATTAAAAATTTGGTCTACTAAATTGTAAAGCACTTCTGAAAATCATGTTTTTGACAAGGCCAGAAATTAATTACAAAGGTTGGAATAATGTGTTTTAATTAAATAGCCTTCTTAACCTACGTATGTATGCCTGTATATTTTCTTAAACGAGGTAGTTAGGCAAATTAAAATTTTTTATTAAAAATATAAACATTTTTGAGCCAGAATATTTTCTACATCAGAAAGCGTAGGTTTATAGAAGTCCCACCATACACGTATCGTCTTACTAGCATTTAACCTTACAAATAGCTAACTCATACATGTTAAGGATTTGGCAACAACAGTAGCTATAGGGCCTTCTTCAGTAAACAATTCGGCGTGCATTTACAAATTTTTTTACTTGCATAAAAAAAAATTAAAAATACTTAGACTCCACGTCAGATAGTTTACACACATTTTTGAGAATGGACATGTTAAAGCCATACAATTCCGTGTATAAATATAAAGTCAAAATATTTGTTATTCTTCTAAAATGTATGGTAATTTATTTGCACAATAAAAATTCAACCTGAAATATGTACTCTTCACCATGAATCTATAATTTCAGAAATGTAATAAAACTGTCTATACTGTCTAATAATAAACGAATATTATGTGTGAATTGTTATAAAACTTATTATTTTATGACTTTGGTAGTTCAGTTTTTATAATTATAGTTGAATTGATTACAGAATAGGACTGGGACCGGTGGAGGGGGGCGCGGTCGACGGCTGAGGGCAGCCAATCAGCTTCGAGTAAACCGCACAGCGTTGCCGTTTTCATATCCGCACGTCAACCCTCAGTCTCAGTCTCTGCCCAGTAACCGATTAGTGCGTTTCACTTTGTAGTCTCGTGTTCTGTGCAACTGTAGTGGTGTTACCGTTGTTTAACAGTCCTTTTCAGGACTTAGCTGTGACTTAGGCCTACAGTAGTGTATAAAACTATTTTGTACTTTCATAACCTTCGTACTGGTAGTTAATGAATATATTTACATCATGAATGCAGAAAATCAAACTGTGAATCGTCGTGGGCGTCCGCGCATTCATCTTAAGCGTTTACATTATCAGAACGTAGGACGTGGTGTACCTCTGCGTACTCAAGCCAGAAAACTTGTTTGCACTGCTAAAGAATATTTCCAGCAGGAAAAAACAAACAATGGGCCACTCTTACCCGTTGCCAAAGTTGTACAACGAACTGCAGCGGCCCTGGGCATAAATAAAAATACCGTTGTAAAATTGTGTTCAGAGAAGAAGAAAAACATTGATGAGGGGGGAAGTGGAAAAGTACATACCCCCAAAAAAATAAACTTTCACGTCAGAAACGAGTTACAAACCTGGATAATTTGCAAAAAGATACAATCCGTCGTCATGCTTATGCATACTATAGACGAAAGGAATATCCAACTTTAAAAAAAACTAATTCAATCATTGAAGGATGCCGATTTATTTAACGGCTGCAAATCTTTTCTTTCACTTGTTTTAAAACAACTTGGCTTCAAGTACAAGTCAGTTGGGAAACGGAAAGTACTTTTTGAAAGACCAGATGTAGTTGCATGGCGCTGTAGGTTTCTTCGTCAAAATGAAGAACTTAAATTTAGATGAAGTAGTCTGGATTGACGAGACATGGGTTAACACAAACCACTCCCAAACAAACGCTTGGACAGATGACTCTGTTCAAGGTACAATGTCCGTACCTCTCGGTAAAGGTGGAAGAATGATTTTGCTTCACGCTGGTAGTTCTAAAGGGTTATTCCAAACAGCCTTCTACTCTTTTCTTCGAAAAAAAAAACGAGTGATTACCATGAAGAAATGGGCCACGAAAGGTTTTTAGGCTGGTTTGTAAACAATCTTCTTCCAAATTTGGAAATTTGGAATTCTATTTCCGCATGCAAATACGACAAAACTATACACTTAAAAATCATATTCTAAATCATTTTTATGAATACTGGTTTAAAATTACATCACAATTATTATCTACCCAATTGTAATGATATTTAAAATAAAATGTGCAACCAAATATTTATGTCATTATTTAAATCAATATTTACGTGAGTTTGTTTCATTTATGAACACCAAAACGAAAAGTATGAGGAAACAAGTTCATACAAGGTCATGAGTGAACTTGATCATAATTTTGTGTAAATGACCAAAGTCACTCAAAAATATTAACCATAATGAAGAAATTAATAGAACAATAATATAATCAATTGAAGACTCAATAACGGGTCAGTGAAACGCGCGTGGCTAGTAGATCTGCTGTACCCTGTAACGCCAAGCGACGTCGACGTGGCAAACGCCGCTCCCTCTCCTATGCCGAGCGCCAGTCCTATTTTGTAATCAATTCAACTATAGTGTTTATTTTAATTAAGTGCATGTTTTAGTAAGGTTGCATGGAATAGACACACAACATGGCTGTTTTGGTTCCAGACTTATGCGTGTCACAACGCTCTGGTATGTTTTTTTTTACTGTAACATAGGTTGTAGTCATGCATTAGTTTAGTCATTTACCAGAAGAAGAGATCAGATTGCATATCGCGAAACGTAGTGTTACTGATTGCATTGTATCACTAAGCGAAGCAAATGTCCATAGAAATCCTGTCCCTTCCAAAATTTTATTAGCTATAAATTCGTCAAGGATAATTAGGAATAATTCTTGGGAGACATTTAAAAGTACACTGAGTTTTCAGACTACTTCAATCAGATATTTTGTAAAGCCCACGTAAGTTGTGTAGATGTGGCTGTATAGTATAATGCTATATGATATATTTGTAACTATAGAATGTACGACTATATAATCACCTAACGGGCATTTTGTTCCATTTCAATAGTAGACGTTACGTAAGAAAAGACATGCCTGCACAAGTCCTGATTAAAATAGAATAAGAAAACAGCTGAATCAAGCCCAACAGTACAATATATAAAAATTATTTATATCCATAGAAAAAACAAGATACATTTTGTTCAGTAATCTTTCTATAGCTTAGTTTATGTTAATTTTATTTTGAGCACATCCAGGAAACTCCTCTAGAATACATTATGGCCAGGACCAGGACCAGAACGTACAGATGAGTTACTTTTATTTATTTATTTATTTTAAATCACACCTTCTTCTCCTCGTTTTCTCACCTATCAAAGCAGTTTACACATCCTAGTTTTAGTGACAGAACACCGCAACAGTTACACGAAGTGACAACACTAATACTAGAGTAAATTAAATTTTAATAAGTCTTGTTATTTCATTTAGTTTTGTGTCTGGCTTTATTAAGGTTGTCATATCTTTGTTTTAAAACAGGAAAACATTTTTTTTTAGGTTGTTTATAATCCGCTCTGTACCCAAAGAATACAGGGAGAATCGTTATGTAATTGGTCATGTTTAAAGAATTAAGCAGTGTAGAATTGGGGCTGTTTTACATACCTGATAATAAATAAAAAAATTCAACTGAGAATTTAAAAATATTATAGGGTAGTTTTCAAAAGAAAAATATTCTGTAACTTTTACTTTTATGAATTAGTTACAGAATCGAACACCAGATCTGTTTCTTGTAATAGAGTTGAACCAACAATATCTTACCGGACTGCATTATGGCTTTCATAAATTAAATATTTTTAACTTTAATAGTTTTATAATTTTCTTTTCAGGACAGTACTACAAGACCTTTAGTTTCACATCTAGTGGACACCTGCTGAAGAAAGATTACTAGAATGTGCCTAGCAGACATCTTCTACTGTCTTGGTAGGTATGTATTTACCGACTCAGCTATATCACGTAAAGGGTCCGAGTTTGAGTTGAAAGATTATTTTATAAATAACCACTGGTTGCTAGATATAAATAAAAATTGCAATAATCTGAGTTTACCGTGTTTATAACTAAACAGTGACGTATTTGTATAATAAATATTTTTTATATTTTTAATATGTAACCTTTGAAGTATACTACATTGCATATAACTTAATTTAAATATTCTAAAGGAAATAAGATTTGAAATCATCGTACGTGTTTTAGTTGTAGACAGAATAACAACTAAAGGTTTATATCGATAAAGTCCCCTAGATATTTCACAAGGAATACTCCTACATTCAAGAAATTCCTAGGTCGATTCTGATACAGTCGCCGTGGATATCTTAGCTCATTAATACCGAGTATAATAATAATTAGGCTGGTTAGTACCAGGATTAAAAATTCTTCAGTTAAAAAAATTTAAAAATAAAAATAAGCAATCGAAAAAGTACACTATTTATTTTGTAGGTTATATCTTAAGTGCACCATGTACCATCATCTACCACGGAACTTTAATCCCTGGTATAAGCAATTTGAAGGCTGATGTGTAGGTGTAAGGTCTCTTGTGACCTACCATCCCTTGGCTATCCTCAAGCTCAAAGTTCTCTATAATTCTCCGCTTAGCAGTAAGGTGATGTGGTTCCTGTATGAAACTATTAGTATACAAATAAGGATATGGCCAATCTCCTTCAGCCGTCGTCCGTAACCATGCTCAATCCAGGTGATAAATAGTCATAAGTATCCATCCATAGCAAAAAAAACTTTTAAATCGTAACCGACTACTATGATCATAAACAGTAATACAAACTCAGATGGGGAATTTAATGGATCTACTTTATCGTCAGCAACCAGCATAGAGACATAGCAGTGCAGGTTGTTCTGGTGCTAGACATTCTGTATGTAAGCAATTTTGGAAAGGACTACAAATCAATATCCTAGAAGCCTCTTATAAATAACGATTACGTTGATGTAACATGATCTAAACATTTAATAGCACTACTCGTGAATTCTAATAAAAAATGAAATAGCGTATATTTCCATAAAATACATAACTCAACATATAGCAGTAAGTAAGTATTACTACAACATAAAATCACAACTCATAATGTAATAATTCTTATTAATAACAAGAAGGAATTTAATAAATAATATTAAAAATCCTCTATATCACAAAACAATAAAACAATACATAAAAATTAAAACAACATTTATTATAGTTTTTTACTTTCCAAACAATTACTGCATTAATTAGAAATAATTAAGAAACTTAAAGGGTAAAGAAAATACGTGGACCTTAATGGCTTGATAATTTTTGGTTATTGCTAATATATTACGTTTTAATGAGTTTTACAAAAAGAGGAAGTAATCTTACGTAGAATAAAATATGGATATGATTTAAATAGTTCTGTTGATTACTAATATCTTAGACAAAAAAAATCACGAGTAAAAAATAAGAACCGTCCGAAAATAACTCAGTGAGTACTGATTTTTCTTTGTTTATTTTGAGAGGAGAGGATGTAGTCCGGTCAGCAGGCCCGTACTCAGACAAGGCTTTTCAGTTAATTGTACAGGGGCCCGAGCACGCTTTTACCGAGGCGAGTGTTGGTATATGACGGGGCCCGGCCAAATATCATTCTCGGGGCTCGCTAAAGCTACGTACGGCCCTGCCTGTCAGTCAGTCAATGTCATCTGTAGTCAACAGAGATAAGTGACTGTGCTTCCTTATTGCTGTTAAGAATAAACTACTTGCCAACGGCACTGTGTAGTGGATACAACGGTTATCGCAAGATAACCGGATCAAGCAACGTCGAGCGTGGCTGCTGCTTGGATGGGTGACCGCTGAGCGATCCTGTCCTTGCAAGTAGCCCGCCTGCCCGGCCATTGGTGGTGGTTCGGAAGTCACCTTTAAGCCGGTGGTTCCCATGTTAAGTGTTAGAGAAGGCTTCTTAGCCCTAACTTTTCCTGGTAAAATAAGACTTCTTTACTTTACTTTGCTCCTTGACTTTTTCCTTAAAAGCATTAAGAAAGGAACATATAATTACCTTTAAATTTCTAAAGCGAGTAAAATAATTATGAACATTTCTTTGATTAAAACTGTTTGTTATCACATTTGTTGGTTAATAGTTTAAATACCAACTATATTCACATATCTAGGTGTTGTCAGAATATGGGACTATAGACAACAAATTTGTAAATAAAGTGAATAAGACTTAATTGCATTTTTTCAGGCGTAGAGTTTCAGTTTCTTGAAATAATATATCATAGGATTTTTTTCTACTCTTCGCAAACCGAGCCTTAAGAATAATCTATAACCAATAGCTAAAATTTTAAGATATAAATAAAAAGCTCCCACCTCTAAATTCGAATGCCACAAGAAAAACGAGATAAGCTTTAAAGAATAAATTCACAAAGCAGCAGTTTTTGTACGGAATGTGTCGTCAATCGTACTAACTGTTATGAAAAATATATATTATTATATTTCAGAAATGGGAGTAAAAAGGTGATTAGACCAAACTGAATATATACTACACATATTATTTCTCGTAAGCTAGCGATTATACACCTGAGCGGATATTTCTGATATTTAAATGAGCTTCAGTTTATTATATTAATCTATAAATGCCCATAGTTAATGAAATCAGCAAATACATTTTTTTGGATAGAACGGTTATAACTATAAACTTAATATGTGGATTACGATTGGTAATGCAAACGACATTAGAATGAACAAAGCGTAACATTTCATTTTTAGTTTTTGCAGCAAAAACTGTAGAATAAGAAAGTAAGAATTGCAATCGATTACCATTTAATTACTGTAAAAAAAATGTTTTAACATTGTTTCCAATTTAGCACCATTTACATAAAAAATGCGTTTTACAATAAAAAAGTAATTTTAAGTTTATAATCCTCTTAATTACTATAACAATTCATGTAAAGGGGTAAATGTTTACACGAAATCTTTTCTAAAATTCAATCTTTACGCTATGGCTACCAAGCGGTGCGGCGCAGTGCACTAGCAAGTACAACACACTGACCTCTTACCTTCTGGTAGCCAACATGTTTAAATATGGTTTTTTATATTGTTATAACATTTAAAAATGTGTTAGTTTAAAAGAAAGGCCGATTCCCTATTAAGGCTTGTCACGCCTATTTCCATGGCTCACTGGCCTATGTGAAGATCATATAGAAGAAGGAGGAGAATCAACAAATACAAGGTCGATGGCACTGACAATAACTGATGACACGCAAGGACTTTGAACGTGTGCTAACTCTAGCTTAGTTCCAGTTTTAAATCTTTGACCATGCGTTGATGATATCTATCAATGCTCGTATTTTTTTGTGTGTATACATAGTAGTAAACCTTAATGCACAGTTTGTCTGTAAGTCAGTTCGTATTAAAGATGTGAACATAAAACAGATACGTACAGTGAAACGGATATACATACAGACAGAGAGACATATAGACATACAGATGGAAACAGGATTGAACTAACTCGGTTAAAGGAGTTTTCGCAGTGCAGTTTTTTAAGTTTCATCGTTGTTAGAGTAACGGGGAAATAATTATACTGAAATTGTCATTTTAAAGTTTTACACACTTATACTACACCATGCGCCCGTGATCTACATTAGAATTTGGAAAAACCTCTTGTAATGTTGTTATTAAAGCACCTTATAGTCATTAGATATGAGCAGTAAACTTTTTATTACATTTAATATAAATATAGACTATCAAAAGAATTTACAATTACTTTTGTATTTATATTGTATGTTCGCAAGTTAACTGTGAAAGATGACCTAATTCTTCTAGCTTTTCCTGTAAAGGTAAATAGCACATTCATTGTTAGAAGTGAGAGTTACAAATTTATAATAGGTAAAAAGTTCTACATGAAATATGTGAATCCACCTTACTTTGGGAAATGTCATTAAATTTATAATTATATTTTAGTCATGCATCTGATAATCAAGTTGAATATTGTAATTGAAACACCTAATAGCTGTATTATATAAAAGTTGTTTCTTAATAATAAGAGAGAATATGTTTGCTAAAATCCGTTACGTCCTGTGCGGATATGGCCAAAGACTTCTTTAAGATCGAAGACGAGTATGTAACAGCATGCAAATTTAAATTATTCTAATGTGTTTATATTTATACTGAGAAAAAAATATGTGTTTTTAAATATGCCTCATACTTTACCTTTTTATATTAAAACAATGGCAATGCCACTGCGGAAATTTGCATAATAATAATAAAACTATAATTAGTTAAAGTAAAGGGAAATAATCAATGTCCACCATGCAATAAGTATGGGGAGTTAATTAAGCTAGTGGGACAACCCTACTAGTGTTAGGGCAGTAGTCTGACCATTGCAGACTGGTTACGAAAACAGTTATAGCCTTCAATTTATCAGTCTTATACACGACATGATAATTAAAAATAAATCACAACAGACTATTTAAAAATTATTTGAAATGTATTTAATCTCCACCATCTCACTAGTTTTTCAAATAATTAGTTGTTTATTTAATAACTTATCAAAATAGTATTTTGTTTTCCCTAAGGCACTACATAATTTCAGTGTAAATGTGCTGTATTGTAGACTACTTGAGCTGATACATTAATGCGAAAGCTTTCAACAAGTCTACGCAAGTTCTTTTAGTTGTAGATATAATAATTGGTAATAACAAGAAATATCGAATAGTGTCCCTAGATATTGTACCTTAACCATAATAATTTATCATTTACACGATATTGTAAGGCAA
The DNA here is from genome assembly GCF_021130785.1 of Homalodisca vitripennis. NCBI lineage: Eukaryota > Metazoa > Arthropoda > Insecta > Hemiptera > Cicadellidae > Homalodisca > Homalodisca vitripennis. The sequence goes on from NW_025777221.1 coordinate 65,528, forward strand.
GTAACAAAACTTGTTTGTCTCTATAGTTTTGACCTGTATGGGTAATCAGATAACAAGTATCGGTTTAATGTTAGTATAACGTACACAAGCACGTGAAGGTGAAACTAAAATAAATAGAACCAGGTGAAACATATACAACAGGGTGAATATTAATATTTTTCTAATATCTATAGAAACAACAAAAAAACATGTAATTGAATGTTTTTCGATAAATTCAAAAGTTGTTTACAGAAGTCTTTGAACTCACACCACGTTGGTTAGGAGGAGCCCATCCAAAACAAGTGCGACTAGGCTAAAAGCTTGATAAGGACCAGGAGTCTTTTCGTAATTCAGTATAATAAGTAAAGTCGTTAGACACGCAGGACGTGGAAAATCTACACCGGGATTCATTCAGTACTGTTGAAAAGACCAGGATCGAGACAAGGACTAATAGATGAGTTACTTTAATTATTTACAATTTAAAGTTTTTCTCTAACTATGCTTCTTGCTCAAAGTAGTTTAAAACTTAGATTCAGCGATTAATAATTACAGATAAACACATTGAAACAGTTTCTTGTAATAATGTTACTATTAAGAGGATTTTAATCTTTAAGGAAATATAAAATTATTGTATTGTATTTGTTAGTGAAGTTTATTTTAATAAAAAAATAACTTTCTTATATTTTGGGACCAAAGTGAAAGAACCCCTGGTGTATTGATTTAAATCCTTTAAGTACTATAAGTGTACAGAAAGAAACAGTTTAAAATCACCTTCAAAATCATCTCTAAATGTTTTAAGGCCTATTCATACATATTTGGTAAATAGTGTAAAGATTATTTAGAGAATTACTTGGTTAAATATGCCTGAGAGACATCTGACAGGCATTTTATAGTAGTTTAATATAAAAAATAATTTGATATTAGTGAATTCTAGTTGACTTAGGATTAAAATTACTAACTTAATTACATTTACTTGTTTACACTGAAAAAATAATTAAGGATATTGTATTAATTTACGGAGAAATACGGTCCATAATGTTTAACTTATCTAATTAGTTGCTGAAATTACTACCAGAGCTCCTTTTAAATTTACAAGACTATTAAAAGTAATACAGCCATAGAAATAACTTATTAGATCAATTTTTGCCTTTATTACATTTTCACAATTAATAATAATATTACCCTATTGCATGCCAAATTATAATGAATCGTTGTAGAGAATATTTGTAAACATACTTTAAATAATTATAAGTCATGTTGTTTTATTTATATTTTTATGCTTTTGACTGCATGGTATATTTGTTTTAAACTCATAATTGTGGTCTATTATTTTCCCCAAACATTAATGTGTATTTTTAATGAATAAGTTTACACCGCCCAAATCTTTTAAGATCCATTCATAAATGTTTGATAAGAAGTATTGATTACTTAAAGAATTGTATACTTAAATATGTCTAAGAGACATCTTTCAGTCATTTTATATCAGTGTAATATTGAAAAATTTGAAATTAGTGAAAGTAAGTTGACTTATGACTAAAATTTATAACTTAATTTTATATTCGATTGCTTGCAATTAAAAATTAAATAACGATATTGTACAAATTTCAGGAGACATATAGTCTATAATTGTTGATTAATTCAAAACCTTACTGGAACTACCACCAGAGGTGAAAATTAAACCTTCACAGACCATTCCAAATGAAAATAAATTTCTAAACTTCTAGACGAAACGTTAAGAGCCTCTTTAAGCCAAACAAATTGCAGGACCAAAATAAAAGCACTCTTGCAAACGTAGCAACACTTTAGCGTCAATTAGGAGATTTATACTTTTTTAATTAAGAACTTTTAAATAATTAAAATAGAGATAGCCATTACTTTTAATTGTTAAAGGATTAAACTTGGTAAATTCAATAATCAATTTTCTTTCATTTGAACACTATATATAACACTATTTACGTAAATAGTTAGAATTAAATTAAGCTATACCCATTCATAATTAGAATAAATTGTATTTCTTATGTTTTAGCGTTAATTTAAAGTTAAACAAACTAATATTTAAATGTGTATATGTGGTAATGTATGTATTTATGTAAACATAATATTATTGTGCAAAATTTAATTGAAATAATTGTGAATTCCTTAGAACATGGAATTAAGAAACATTTAATAGCTTAAAGGTAACATAACTTAGGCATCAAATGTTTACTAGTGTTACAATACTTGATTGTGTGGTATGTTCTGATATTCAGATTACATTTGGTAATATTATATTATGGGCTAAATGGAGCTCTATTGGAGTGTAATATTTTATTTATGAAGAGTACCGAATGCTTACTAGTTTATTCTTTTTGAAAGTTTAGTAAAGTTTTGAGATATTGAGCTAATTTGTAACATGTTACTTTTTTTAAACATACAAAATTAAATTTAAATTTAAAATATTCATTAGTAAAATTGAAAAATTAGAACAGACAATTTTTTAAATATTACGAATAACGACTTGAGTTTTAGAATTATCATAAAAAGGAGCGAAATAATTATTTTACTGACGATGAGTCAGACGCTATCTGGCAGGTCCGTGCCCGCACGGATATCGCCGCTTCCCCTCCGATCACGGCGAGAGGAGAAGGCTTCCCCCACCCCCGCGATCGCGCGAACCTATATAATGACGGCCGATTGAAGACACAGAGAGACAGCCAGTGACCGCGACACCGCCGACGACCGCTGCTCACCACTACTTCGACCCTTCCCCCCCGACCCCGCTCGCTGAACGACTACATTCGCGACTCGACGCCCGCCGCCGATATCCAGCAACCAGGTAAGGAACAACGACCCTGTTCCTTACTAAAGTGGTTTTATCTCCGCCATCAACAATTCTTCCAAATTTTTATGTGAAACAGAATTTAATATTTTATTTGTCATTTATGAAAATTAATCGATCTGAAATATATTATTAATGTTTGATGGTTATAAATTTATTTTGATAAGATAAATTGTTTGATTTTAAATATACTCTTAATAATTTATTTGATATTTAAGGGTATCATTAAATTTGAATAGAATATATTTGACTTTCTCAATTTACTGAAACTTTAATTACTTTTTCAACTTGAATTACTAAAGTTTATTCTTTTCTTCAATTTAACTTATATTTAGAATTTCAATTACTCAGATTATTTTTTTTGTCATTTCGACTAAATTTTTAATTACTGTGTTAAAATTTTCGTTTCTAAATTTTTCAGATCTCGCATTTCTTTTCCTGGCGATCGATCTGACACCTCATCCCGAGTTTCCTTTACGAACTTTCCTACCAATTATCTCCTACCCGGAAAAAATTATAACAGTCGGGACTCGCCTTACCACTGCTTTCTTTCCGGCGATAGTACTGGGCATCCTATACCCACGACTTCCTTTTTATAAATACTTTCTTCCCACCGACCCCGTCCTCATAAACTAAATCTTATGTTCAATCGATGTAAATTTTTATATTAGGTATAAAGTTTTCTCGACCATCTTTCCGTTGTCTGATTAATTATCACATTTATTGGCGAATCTCTAATCTACTCGGAAATATTTTTCTTTCTTATTGAAGTTCAATCTAATTTTCATTTTATTAATTATTTATATCTTTGTAAGTGATTATCTTTTATTTTTCTCCTTTATCTATTTCGGGACTCGCAACCCTTTCTTTTTATTTTTGCGAACGTCCTGACACACTCACCCCCGATAACCTCCATCAAAATATTTATTTAACGATATTTTAGTTTATTTTTCTAGTGAACTGTGCAGATAGGGTGAGTGTTCAATTTTCTTTGATATTCATAGAGCCCTAATATTTATAGTAATTTAGCTTAGTAGCCTTATTGCATGGTTTAAATCATTTACCTTTATCTTAGCTTGCATATGGTAGGGTAATATTCTGCATGGTGTGTTATAAGTGATTACTTTGTTTTTTTTTTATTTTCCAAATTTATATGCCTGAGAAAGTAAACTCGATATTTTATTTTTGGAGCTATACACTTGCCTAGAGAAAAAATACAGTTTAGTCTATTTTTATATTATAAATTCATCTAGCTTTTGCATCCCGTAGAAATATTGTTTGTTAATGGTTAGTGCTTGCTTTATGTATATAGTAGTTGCACTGTGATATTGGTGCATGGCTAATCTTTAATTTATAAGATTGTATATTTGCTATTGGTGTTATTTGAATATTGCTTTTGTTTGCCATTGCTATTCATATTTTGCTTTGATTTTGTATTTTGCTTCTACTAACCATCATTATTTTTAACCGATTAATTATTCCAACCCCGGCTCTTACAATAATTACTGTATACGACTCCCCGACCAAGTTATCAGTGGAGACTACTCAGCTTACTTGTAATTCCTCACTGACCGACGTATTAATAAACAATACAGTTGTTTTCGAAAATCGGACTCGCTTGAACAATAACTTTCCTAGAACAAGAAATTTTTATTTTTCTGAGCAAGATTATTATTTTTTTATTTTTTACGTCTTCAAAATTTTATTGGAGTCGACGTGATGAAGTAAGCCCAACGTTATTTTGGAAGTATCAATTTCTTCCGCAGGGCCCTCTGATTTCGACTCCTAACAATAAATAATAGTTATATGACATTCTCGAACCCTGGAATTTTCTAACCCAGCTCGACTGGCTTATCTGGCAAGTTGCGAATATTTTCGCTTGCCCCGAAAATAACATCGCAAATTATTTATTGATTACGATGTAAATTTTGGAAAATTTATTTCGTAACCTTATTGTAAACGTAAGCGGGCCTTATCATTGACAGTTCTGTAATAATTATATGAGAGCAAATGTGATACGTAATTTTACAGATAACTCAAGGACATTTTTATCTGCCAGTTATTGGATAATTATTGCTTATGTTTTGTCTAGATTGAAAGTAACATTAAGTAATATAACTTTGTGTTATACACATACTTGAGTTACGAATTTATAATGACGATTCTTGGGTTACCATATGAACAAATACATGACTTAATGGTAGAGTATTATTAAGTACTATTATTCGTAGGATATTCAAATATAAAATACATTGTGAAAATTAATTTCATTACTATTAAGAATTTTGTTTAGTGAATCAAAATGGTTTTATTTCGTAAACTATAAATTAGAGTTAAACAAAGTTATGGCCAATTCTTCTGCATCTTACCATGTCGTGTGCCATGTGTTCATTCATTCGTTTAGGTATTAAACGTGTTTTATCTCCAATTGACGCTGAACCATGACTACTACTGTCGGTGCACCGTTCACAGTAACATCGTGTTGTTCAGTACTATTAAAATGTAAAACATACCACGCGTCATGTAAAACAATGAGGATACTTGCAAAATTTAAATCCCTATATAATATGTTATGCTTGATGTGCCCTGCACAGCCGGACAAACATCACACAGAAAAGAAATTTTGAAAACCCATTCAGACAAAAGAGTAATTGTTCCTGCGAAATCATTAACGAAACACTTACTGATATTCGAGATCAATAAACGTGTTATTAAGTCAAATATTACAATTCTGTACATTTTTACACAATTTGTTTGAACACTTATTTATTTCACGATTTTCTAGTTTTCATAGGGTCAACTATTAAAATAATACAAACATGTTCACACAATCAGGTGAATCCCATGTAAGAACATGCATTATAATTCAACTACTATGCTACTTATTCAGAAATAAGCTCTACAAAACCATTTTTAAGTTCACTCTCGAGATATAAATACGAATTCTCCAGCCGTTAATAGGCTTCACTAACAATCAGAAATAAAGATTAAGGTGGCTCAGGTGTTTGTAATATCTGTAGCCGTACTTTACAATGATAAAAATGTCAATCTTTACATGAAAACTTACAGAACAGTAAATCAGTTTGAAATACGTCTTCGTGTGTCCTATTAAATAGAACCGACACATCCAACTTGTTGCTGCGAGTTACTGGACTTTATTCATTATGAATCCAATTCATTTTAGTAAGAGAAAATGCCATACATTACTCGAGGGGATGTACAAAATATAGTTACTGTCTGTCTGTCTGTCCGCACGATATCTCGAGAACAAACTGATCAGTTGTAGAAAGTTTTTACGAAGATTAATTTATATACAGGCAACACCGAATTCAATGATGGTAAATGTCACTCCATTAGAATTTAATCGGCATTAAAGAATATTTTATGTTAATGTTAAAGTTAACCAGGATAGCACCATAATATTAATTAATAAATTAATTCGTTAACAAATGGAAAAATATATCAAATTTTAAGACCATTAAATTGAAAGCATTTATGTATTCAAGCTTTCGTCTTCTCTACTTTATATTATCACCGCACCTCACTCATCATTATATCCATGACAATCATCACTCGCGTTGGACAAACTTCCTGATAGTAGACAAATACTATAGTTCTAAATACATTAAAAATTACATTTCAAACTAAAATATTCTATTACTAGAAGTAGCACCGTTTATTAGAACATTTCATATGTATAAGCACAAAATTTTTATGGCATAACTAACAGTTTGTTGATGTAAAAATTGTCGTACAGAGAAGTGCAGTTGTAATCAAGAATCGTCACAAGTTCCATTACAAATGCGTACAGAGCACATGTAGAAACTTGATTGTACTTTATGTTGTGATCCTTTCACATTTAGCCCTTTGAAATGAACAGGTACGAGAAACGTAACGACTTTTCCGTTCGAGGATCTTTTAAAAAAACTGTATCTCGTATACGAGCTTCAATAATTCATTGGCACTAAGTTTGTACCGTTTGACGATAACACATGGGGGTGGTGACTTCTGAGGTCGTAGTAATAAATACTCGAATTGCAAAGTTTACTTATAAGTTCAGTTTAATTATTAAAACTTACAAGCACCACTTTTAGATGGTAAAGGAAAAGTTTGTAATTCCACGTTGCTGCCATTTAGAATATAATAACTAAAAATGCATATCTTCCAGGTGGGCCTAAAATATCCAATGTTCTATGGAATTATGCCTACGACGTTCTATTTTATAAAACATAAGATTTTACTTCCCTTCGCAATGTGTAGACTCACAACCCGGGTGTCGGCGTCTTGGCACGAGACAATGGCGCTGTAGTCTACGAAGGGTTATGTCTAGTCGGTGGTTACTAGACGATGAGTAGAAGTTAAGAAACTGGTAGCCATCTACTCAAATAATATGTGCCCTGTGAGCCGTGAGACACGTGGGACACGTAAACTCGCGGACGAAGCGCGCGAGGTCTGCTCGGTCACATAATTGGGCTGCTACAAAGGGTTAGAAGAAAATATTCATACGCGTGCCAATTAGGTAGTCCCTCCGCCCAATAATTTAGTTCCGGAACATTGGATAAAAATAATATTAGATTATACTGGCTGACTAGGTTGCGAAATTTACATTATATGAAATTTAATTAACTAATTTACGGTACAAGTTTCTTTGTAGTTATTTAAAAGCCTTCATTTTCTGTTTTATTTTTTTTACTTTGACCGTTTACATTTATAAGGTAAAAAGAGAATATTAATGAAATAAATTGGTTCTATTAAATTTTCTTTTGCTTTATTTATTTATTAACCCATTCTTTGCCCTTGATTATTTAGCTATTGATATTAATAAATAAACGTTTGATTTACAATTATATTTATTGAGTTTATTTGTCACATACAGGGTTTCGTGGATTATACTGCTATGGGCACATAAGAAAAATTATATCCAACATAGAAAAAATTGTGGTACATGTTAAATTTGTATTTATACAAAAATAAGTTTGAATTTTGAAAGATTTGGAATCTTAAATTGGGTAGATCTTACTTGAGTTCAAATCCAGTTTTACTTTGTATGTTCCATTGACAATTATTCATCTTTCAATCACCTTTGTCGGTTTAGTGTAGATTTAATGCTGGTAGTAGTAATCCTTGCAGATCTGAGAGTTCTGGTTGCCATCCAATATTCAAGTGTTCATCATCTAGTACACGTCTTTTCTGTTCTTGGATTCAAAAATCGAGATTCACCAATTTAATACAAATAATAAAAGTATTAATGTATTTAATAACTCGAATGTTCATTAACTTTGATGAGAAAAGCTTCTTCTCAGTCTCATATTAAGGCATCATTTAAAAGAATAAAATTCCATTATTGTAAAGTCACCAGCTGATCTAAATTCACTTTTGAACTCCAGGTGTTGTAAACTTACTTTGCATAACAATCTCCTTGATATTAAGATTTAATTTATTCTGTGGTATTTGGCCTAAAGAATTTACTTTATTTTATCTGATGATTCAATTTTACAATAGCTTATGTATTTCTATCTTATATGTATGATAATTTGTTTTATGTTACTTTTTAACTCTAAAATAGGTTGCCAGATCTTATTAATTTTAAAATGTATTAATTTATATATGTTTATTGTAAGTTATCAAAATTGTATGGGTGTATGTTCTTCTTGTTGTATGGATTCATGTGTGTGTGTGTAAATATGTGGTTTAAACTCCTATAGTTATTTATTAATCTTGTATAAACAAATATAAACTAATATGAACTATTAAATTTTCAAAACAAAACTGTAACAGTTCTAAATATTGTTTGTTTTTATATAAATAGACATGGTATAAAAGTAAAATGTAACATTATGGCTACTATTGTCTTGTGCTGGGAAATGCGACACTTTGAACCCATAAAATCTGGTAGCCATTGCGTTCAGCTCTGAGTCCTTATATTACCAATCGTATTCCTGGAATTTAATTTGTGTTGAAAAAAAATAATTGCCTGAGCTTGAGCGAAGCCTGTCACTGTCTGTCTGTCTGTCCGTTTTTCTGTTTGTCCGCGCTTTTAAAAATGAACCGATTTTTACAGGAGTACTGAGAAGTCTTGAAAGGGCTTATATTTTCTGTTCTAGTAAACGTACAAACATAAAAGTTTCTACTGCGACATATGGCATAAAATCTAACTTTTTGATGCAATCAGTAGCACTTTACCATCGAACATAGATGTCCCGTTAGGAATTCGGTGGAAAATTTTAATGTAAGGGTAGATTGATGCGAATTCTAATTTAATGGTCATACCTATGAGAACATATTGCCGCGAGTTATACCTCTAAAGTTTAGTCGTACAAAAATTAGTGACGCTCGAAATTTTCATTACTGATTTTATGTGCTAGTTCAAGAATGGTTTAATTTCATTGTAACTATATCAGATGAAGCTACAACACATCACACACTTGTTGAACCTAAACTTTTCAGTTTACCACGTGGTGGAAAAATAAGTTAAGACAGATTTACTCTGGAAAAGTTAATTTCTTCGTGAAACATATTGTTTTTATAATTAAAAAAATGTCTTCATGATAGTGCATTTCAAATCATAGATTTTGAATTAATATGGTTTTTGTAGCGATTTGTTTTTTATATGAATGTCTGTTTATTTGCCCATAGGACACCTTGAGAATTAAACTAGTTATAAAACGAGTTATAGTTAGGCATTGTGCATGCAACCTCAGCGAGGCCTGTCACGTGACACTTGATGTGGCGTACTACTACGTTGTTAGGAATTATTTTCAAATGTACAACAGTGCTGAAGTAGGAACTTATTCTATAGGAAACTTGGTAGATATCAGGAAAGGCACTTGGTAGAGAATGCAGAAACTTTTCAGAATATATTATGTAACAAATTTGTTAAATATATGTATCACAGTTAATAGCTTCATATCAATAACATAAGCAGTAACAAAGATTCATAAGACAAGGCATCTCATACAAAAATTATACTTCCTTGTAAGAAGCACTCAATTGTAGAATCTGGAGTAAAAGTTATTACTAGGAATATCTAAGTAAATATTAGTTAAATAAATTAAATCGTAAGAATTTTGTTGGGTAAGGCAATAAAACGTTATTAAGGTCTAAAAATTTAAAATCTATATTTCATGGACACTATGGAACGTGAAGTTTTTATTTTAGTACGTTGGAATAAAGCTTTAAGTTTCCCAAATCACTTGAATACTGATAAATTAAAATCTCTTTGTTTAAAATTAAAACATCAAACCAATAAAATTTTAAATAGATAAAACTAAAAGTCATTAGACGAAACCACAGTCTAGTATCCGTGGACGTAACAATGCGGTAAAACTTGTATTACCGCTCAGTAGTGCAGTCGCTGCTCGCAGGGTTGGAATTATATGGTTGAGCTAATTTGTGTAATACTTACATATGGCTCTATATTCGTATATTTTTACACTGTGCAACATTTTACGACTGCATCAATTAAAAATATTTAAAACTTTTTTGAATATTATTATAGTGTGAACTAGAACTAACTGTGATTTTACAAGTGTACGTAAACATTATATTCATAAGAAAAACAAAAGAACTAGTTTTGTACAAATATACATTTTTGTTGCCACTGTTGCGTAACAGTTAATTTACTACTAGGAACGTGTTCCAGGTGAAAAAATAGTAAATCTAATACAAATATATTAATGATGGTCTAGGAGGTAAGATTGCACTGCATATACACATAACCTGGTGGTCCTTGAAAAAATTATGGATTTTTCTAAGAAGAAATTCGTTGACAGCCTATGTTTGGTGTAATTTTGTGAAAAGGTTAAACATATGACATGATAAAGGTTTTTCAGATACATTTTTCTGCCTTGAAACACTTAAAAAACCGTCAGAAAATTAAAAAAATAGACACGTCACCGTCAGACTACTAGATAAATATATAAAATGCTCTCATTGTATATAGTTAGCCGGTGCGGATATAACATTTATTTCAGCGTCTAAGAGTTCATTTTAAATGTTTCAAACTAAAAATACAATGTGTGAAAACAATCATTTCGTGTTTCAAAACCTTTTGACCTCCATAAGAACTAATGAATATATTTTTTAATTTCTTTATTAGAAGAAATTTCGTTAATAATTTTAATAAAAATCACATTGTGCAAGTATACAACGCAAATTAGCTCTCACCTCCTGCGCTGTAATCGAATAATTCATTCTTGGGGATAATGTTATAAAACGTCGACATTTACATACAAACTGATTTTGGAAACAAAATTGTATAAATTATTTTAAATTAGATTAATGTAAAACCTCTAGTCTAACCAATGACACTTTGATAACGAAGCACTAGGTTACCGTGATATTTACCAACCTCACTCCGTCACCACTTTGTCACGTGATGCGCTTTTATATTAGAATAATCAATAGCAGTCTTGTGTTAAGCATGTTACAGTAAATTTTACAGAGATTTTCCAAATAGGAGAACCAACTTATCTACTATAATATAAAAATGAAACTGTTCGTGTGTAACAGCATCACTCACAAACGGCTGGACGGATTCGCCTAATTTTTTTTTTTAATTTGTTCGTCTTGATCTGTAGAAGGTTATAGGATACTTTTTATCCCTTTCCCGATTCAGGATTCCGCCCCACTGGTTACAGAAATACCCGTAAGAAATGCATTGCAGCAAACATATGTTATTAAGTGAAAGAGTCTTTTCAAATTTGTAATCAGCTGTTCTTTGTAAAAATATATATTGCGACAAAAAATATATTTATATATAAATTTCTTTACACTTATAGTTTTAAAGCATAGAGTAAGCTTAAGAGAAACGACAAATTTTGTTTAAACTGTTTCTGCAATCATAATATATAAAAATGAATGTTTGTGTGTTTGTCCTTTATAGACTCAGAAACTATTGGACCGATCACTATGAAAATTTGTATTTTTCTATGTAGAAGGTTTATACGCAATGCCCATTGATGTAACTAACCACCAGGCTGTACTGCAAGATATAAAAGTTATCAAAGCGCCTGCACATTATAAACTGCAATTACAACACAGTAGTTACGTATATTAAAATATCCAAACACTATTTGAAGGCAAAGAAATATACGGGCAAAGCTTAAGAGACGCGTGCGAAGCCGCAGGAAACAGCTAGTCAGTTATAAGATGAAGCGGTTGAATCGTGTATGATATAATAATACAATAAATTTATAGTGGATATCGTACAATTTAACTAATATGGAGTGTTTAGAAACTATTTGAAGTAATAAACCTCCAGCCTATGAATGAATGCTAGCAAGTCAATAGAAAATTACACACGATTTCTTGGATTCAAAACAAGTTTATTATTGACATGTAAATATCATTAATAATTGAGTAGGAAGCAATTTGAAATGTAACTAAATCCTCTGGGCCAATTGGCCTTAATATTCGGTCCGTTTCCGTGTTTATACAAGACTCCATCTTTAGCACCACCTTAACAGTGGGATTACCCTAAACACTAAGAACGCACTCAGAAAAATATTTAATTACCTATAGAATGGCATGCCCTTTGTAAGAATGCTGAACCTTTGTGAGTATCTTAGCCTCTGAGAACTACCCTTAACAAGAAATCCCAGCTTCTCTATATCTGTAGTGCATGACAATAACAAACAATTTAGAATATTAAATTTTACATATAAGATATTCCAGCCTCTAGTAGGATATTATTTGTGAATGAATGTGAGATTTTGGAAGAATCAGCTTGTGGGTAAAGCCATGATGTACAAAACTCATGGACTCAGAAACCTCTCAATGTATGAGAGCCACGATCCCTAAATCAGAAGCTTAAAATAATGAATAGTTATTCCACTTTATCTGAAGTTCTGTACTCTATTACCTTCTAATATCTACGATCCCCTGGCTTAAGAAAGCTCTCAACCGTTTTCGGACATTACCCCTGTCATCGAATTTGTTTAGACATGCAAGCGCTTTTAATACAGACGAACAGATTTTTAGGTAATAAAACAGGTGAAACATGCCCAACAGCTTTGCTTATTGACATTATAGATTTATATGGAAACGAGTAGGAGAAGCCTAAAAGTGTTCAAATGTTGTTGAATTGTTCAGATTTCTTGTTCAAAAGTAGTTCAACTCGCAGTAAGTGGGAGAACCACCACAAGGAACAGGATGCGATGGTGAGAAGCAGGACCATGACCAGGACCTACGTGGATAAGTTTCTTTTATTAATAATAAATAATACTCTCCGCCCTTTCTATCTTTGGTCAAACTAGTTTTAGCGACTATTAATCACAGCACTAATCACTAGAAAATCTCATATGTATAAAAAACTTAATTAAAATGTAAATTGAATTTTTATATTAGTTTATTATGAATTAGGAATATATTCTTGTTTTGTAAAGAATATAATATTTAAAAGTTTTGTTTTTTATCTAGTCAGATAGATGCTTGTAAATAATTGGAAAAAGTTGATTAGAGAGGGAGTACTTTGGCATGTTTTTAATATTTGATAAAAAATCAATACTAGTTTCTGAAATTTTCATAAACTAAATTGAGACAATTAAAATAAATTAGTGTATGCAACCTAAATAAGTTTAACGTTCTGAACTAAATCATACTACATTTTTGAACCCATGAGAGATACCCTTGTTAGATGGCACCTAACAAACATAATTTGTCTGGTGATTTTTTATCAGATTTCAAATCCTTAAGATAGTTCACAAGTGCCTCATTGACTTCTGACACATTTTCCTCGTAAAACACGTTTTGATTCATCCATATCCGTGTCTGTGAGAGAAGGAGGAATTCCATCCTGCACGCCTTGTTAGTTGGTATCTCGACACGGGACTGACTGCGTTAGTTCAGTTTTTAGACGGCATCTACGCACATAACCGAAGCTGTTAGTGCCTTGTGTTAGTGCACGCAATGTTAATGTCAACACTATGTTTAGTTTGATATTGTGATTAGAGTATTTGTGATTTTATAAAAAAACATTATCGTTGACTATTTATTATTTTTAGTTGACTATTATTATTATTTAAAGGACAAATCATTTAGATTGCATTATTAGTTGAATTGAAGAGGTTGAAGAAGAAAACCCCCCCCATTTATTGCAGTGACAATAAATCTTATGCTCCGTCACAGCATTCAATACACAACACGGACACTGAAGAGCCTGTTGAAAGTGATGTGAAGCCATAAAATTTAGCTCCAACTGTCAAAAAAAAGGAATTTATGCAGTCCAAATGTTCAGCTTGCTTAAGGTATATTTTGAAGCGAACTATTGCGAAAACCATGCACTGGTACCATAATTGTGCAAAAAAATAAAAATAATAATGTTTTATTCTAAAAATATTTGAAGTCCTTAAAAACCAACGTCTGCTTGGTAAAGAAATTAACTTCATTTATTGCCTATTATACTTTAATAAACAATATTTATAATTTACAAAACAAATATGTCTATAATATTTTTAATGCGTTATTCTAAAACATGTAAATAATGTTAGAATTTATTTACACTAAAAGTATAACTTATCTAAAAACTGATGCAATAGTTTGTAAAATAATACAATAATAATTGTAAAACTGCATGTAGAAACATAAAAGAAAAAAAAAAACAGAAATACAATGTTAGATGGCAGTTTTACAGGGGGACCTGCTACGTATGTGGATAGGACAAGACCTCTCAACTGTTAAACTCAATTGCAAACTTTAGCAAAGAAACTTAGTCCGCAGGTTCTATTTCTATAAATGCGTTATTTAAATTTACACTAGAGACCTCTTTCATTGCTCTACAATTGAAGCGGTAGAGTTTCGTACATTTAATGACTCACTGAACTCCATTGCTACTTTCAAACAATAAACCTTTCTAGACATTAACATGTTCTATTGTGAGAATAATTCATTAGCTGTAATTTCACATATACAGGGCACAAGGTGAATAAATAGTTACCAGAATGTGTTTAGTAAACAGCATCAACCTGATAGCTGAGTGATTACTGAGTCAGCTTATCAAGGGCCCGAGTTCGAGTACCGGTACAGGAACGCTGTTTCGCACACTAATCTCGTTTTAACCTAGCCTGCTGTAGACTTCTTCGTCGTTAGTATAAATATAATAAAAGTATAAATAAATTTAAGTATTTACAGTAGATACAACTTTTTTTAAATTTGAGCAATTTGCTATGGTGATGTGTAAATTATAAGACAGTATTTGTATACCCTTTGATTTACACACAACACAATTTTAGTCTCAGTATTTCATTTTAAGTCTTTGGATGAATATATATTATTTTTATACAACGGCTTTAACCTACACGTTCTCTTTCCATAAATGTCAGATTTGTATTAAAATTGATTAAAATTAAAACTATCTTAAGGATTTTATAATCAAAATAAATATTTTACGTTCAACAACAATTTAAATATTACATTTTCGTATTCAGTTCTGATTTATATACATTTTATTGATCTACGCTTTATACTTTATTGAATTAGAGTTTTCCTTATTCCTCTATTGTGCAGTTATATCACTAATGAATATAATATACACGAGATACTTCACGATGAACACATTTGTAATATCCTGAATTAAGTTATTTATTAGTCTTGCATACGTGCAAATTAAATTATACAATTTTTAAAAGCGTAATAAACTTTAAATTACCTCAATAAAATAGATTATAGTGAATATTTTTATAAGGTATTATAGTTGCCGATAGACCGATTAACAATAGCGTACAAAGTTTGTGTTTAAGTGTGTCTCTGGGCTTTGTATTTGGAAAATAATATATTACCATATTCACCATAATCTAACAGAAATAACCTATACAATTAATTATATTTTAATAATATGTTTGTTTTTTATGTATATGGATGATGAATCATATAACCAGAACTCAGTTTAATGTAATTAGTAGTGTTGGCATAAAGAAGCAATGTTGTTAACTTAAAATTTAGTAGATAAACACGTAAAACGTACGTACAACATCCACAGAAACATCAAATGTAATTTAATAATATGTTCTTAGACCTTTCAAAAACTCTGTTCATAATTCATTTAATAATCAGCACTGAAGAGAAAAATAAGCAAAATAAGATGTGATGGCAAAAACCAGGTCCAGAACTTACATGGACGAGTTAGTTTTATTATTCTTAGGTCTGATGTTCTCCTTACAGTATCTCTCGTACCCAAAGCAGTTTTCATCCTAGTTTTATCGACTATTAATCACAGCACAAACACTGGAACAGTACATATCTAATGATAATGAGTAAATATAATTGTATATTTTTATACATTTTAATTTCGTGGTTTTCTCGTTTCGTAAAGATTATACCTAACTAATGCATTACGTTAATACTTTTTATGGTAATACTTGTGTTTTGGAATGATAATTCTGTCTGTACCAAAGTGTACAAAAAGAATCGAATCAGAATTTTATGAATAAAATCTCCCACTTTTCTGCCACACTTATGCATGCATATTTGCTGAACAGATTTATAGTTTAATATGAGTAATATTTCCTAAACTATATTTATCGAAAATAATTTTTATAGAAAATTTGTGGAAGCATAATTATTGAAGTTGAGTTGAAAACTGTTTATGCTAGGCGTCTAAGAATAATATTCCAAACTAAATTATTTTTGTTTATTATATTTAATATTTTAGTTAAATTGTGTTGATCAGTTTTTAGATTAATATGGTCTATAATGTTCTAATTCTTTAATTACTAGTTAATGCACTTAACCCTAGAATTCGCTGTAAGAGTATAAAAATATAATGGATATTATTAGTTAAAAATATATAAATATCTTAATATTTTCCCACATCACTTAAAAATATACTTTCGTTTGTAATATACAATAGTTTAATATTTTTCATTACAAGGTAGGGTGAACATCTACCACTCAACCTCAAAAATAACTATGACTGACTTTATCAATCCTTATATTTTGTTTTCAATCTGAATACATAAGTAATCTTTCACCCTAAAAGGTAATGCCCAGAGGGATATTGACAAAGCAACCATTCCAAAATACCATTATAACATTATATCATAGGGAATAACTTATGACTATATGGTTTCTCTATATAATGTATGTGAATTGTAGATCAAACAAGTAGAAATTAATTTCTTTTTAGTAGTATCCTTGACATAAAAAGGCGCCAAAAGATAAAAGAATGAGACACCCATATGATATATAATTAACAGTTTCCACTGAAACATTATTTCATATCTATAGAAACAACAAAGGTCTAATATTGTCTATAATAAGGTCTATGTTTTTTATCATTAAATATTATTACGAGTATGTTTCAGCATTTCCAACGTCGTTCAACTTGCAGCCCGTCAGGTAATCACTACATGTAGTACAATGTGATGGTCAGAAGCTGGACGAGGACCAGGAATTAAAAGGATGAGTTACTTCTACTATTGAGTAATCAAAACTTCTCCTTATAATGACTCTTGATACCCAAAGCAATTTACACTTTAGTTTTAGTCACTATTAAATACAACACAAAACTCGTGAAAAGTTTATAAATAACGATTACCTGTTTCCAAAGCAAATAAAAGTTTCAAATATAATGTATTATTTTGTTTCATTTCCTTTTATTTTTCAAAGACTTTCCCTGATTTTCTTTATAGAAAGCTACTCAACTTGGGTTTGGGGGCTGTTTTAATCCTCTCTGTACCCTAAGCGTTCAGGGAGAATTGGGTTGAATCACTTTCAAAATTCTGAGCGTGAAAGCAGTTTTAGAACTGTTTTGCATGGTTTATGATACATATTTATTATGTTATTAACTCCACTTATAGGGTTATCTATTTATATTAATGTAATGAAAATAATGGATATCAACCCCAAATTGTAGACAAAATGATTAAGAAGAAAACAAGAAAAATTAATAAAACCAACAAAATACTACCTAATCATAATACTACAGAAATTCAAAAATATATATGTGTACCATTCAATACTAAATTAAACAAAGCTGTTCGAAAAACCTTTCAAAATTCAAAATTCTCCATCAGTCACCAAACAAGAAAATATACATTTAAACTTATTGAAAACAAAGTCAACCAAAATGATGACAAACAGGAATTATACAAACAATCTGGAGTATACAAAATTAACTGTAGTGACTGTGAAAGCTATTATATTGGGCAAACTGGAAGAAATTTTAATAAAAGGTTTAAAGAACACATACAAGCTTTAAAAACAAAAAACATGTCTACAATAAAATCAAATTTTGCTGAAAACCTATTGGAGACTGACCATAACTACACAAATATTGAGAAGAACATGGAAATTTTAGATATCGAAAGGAAAGGAGAGAAATTAAACACAAAAGAAGAAATACACATTTATCTAAATTATAATAAAGATCCTCATAACATTTTAAATAGTAACACAAATCCAATTTTTGAAAAAAATTAAAATATTAAATACAGATTACTAATAAGAAAATTACAACTGTGTCATTTAAATTTAACATATGTTTAAAAGGTCCACATGTGTATATTTCATTGTTTATTATTTATTTATTTAGAGGTTAATGTACACTGAAGATGGTTAAAAACCGAAACACGTGTATGTAAAAAAAAGTTTTAATTTAAAGGGTTTTAGTTATTTCCATTACATTAATATAGATACATATTTAATATTTTAGGAGAAGAATGTTCTAACGTACCTCTTCGAGCAACTATTTGGACTATTTTGTTAGGCTAAATATTATGTTTAGTTTAAAACAGTTTATATTACCAGACTAACATTAGTAATAGACAACTACATCAAGTTTGATGTCTAAAACATAATAATTTAAAATAAGGTTTCAAATAATTTTAAAGAAAGATATAGTCTACAATTCCTAACTAATTACCGTTAGTTACGTAAACATTCACCAGAGCACGCGTCGACAGTACAAGAGATACGACATTGTAACATGTCATTTTTAGAGGGGGTTTAAATAAGGCATTTTAATTTTTTTGAGAGGAGAATAATTTTTTGTTAATGACATGTTATGATTTTTATTTTTTCCACCTACAAGTATACTCCAGTAGCTTAACGTCAATGCCGGTGACGTCAGCTGGCGGGGTCCGGCTCGACCGGGTAAGACGCGGAGTTTCAGGATACATCCGCCGGAGTTCGCTTCAAGGGTTGAAGCGCCTTACAGCGGACGACTCCAGTACTACAGTACGTAAGTACGCTGTGCCTGGCTGCCTCGCTCTCTCGGTCGCTGTCCTTCGGTTGGTGACTAGCAGTCGGAGTCACCGCCCCCACACACGCCACGATAAGGTGCAAGTAAGCAGGAACTTATTTACCTACCAAAACACGCTTTTACCTGAACTTGCCTAGTCACTAACGATAGGATAAGTACATGACTTTACGTACTTAAGCTGCTAACAGAATATAATTATAGATATAAAGTGTAGCAAGAAAATAGATCAGTACGAATAGGATTAAATTCTATTACTAGTAAAGAAGAGTTTGAATTTAGTTTTATTTCGTTTACCATTTCTTGTCGAGGCCGCTGGGTCGCTTGACGTACGTTGGCACCAGCGTTCCTTAGTTTCGAGCTCTAGGCGAGCTGGGCGCGATTTCGAGCGAGCTAGTGTTTACATTTAGTTTTTATTTAGTTTATCGTTTCTGTTCGAGGCCGCTGGGTCGCTTGACGTACGTTGGCACCAGCGTTCCTTAGTTTCGAGCTCTAGGCGAGCTAGGCGCGATTTCGAGCGAGCTAGTGTTTACATTTAGTTTTTATTTAGTTTATCGTTTCTTTTCGAGGCCGCTGGGTCGCTTGTCGTACGTTGGCACCAGCGTTCCTTAGTTTCGAGCTCGAGTCGAACTAGGCGCGAATTTGAGTGAACTAGTGTTCGCATTTAGTTTTTATTTAGTTCATCGATTCTTTTCGAGGCCGCTGCGTCGCTTACCGTACGTCGGCACCAGCGTTCCTTACTTTCGAGCTCTAGTCGAGCTAGGTGTGATTTCGAGCGAACTAGTGTTCGCATTTAGATTTATTTAGCTATCTTTTCTGTTTTTTTGCCGCTGGGTCGCTTGACGTAAGTTGGCTCCAGCGTTCCTCGTTTCGAGCTTCAGTTGAACTAACAACTGTCGTATTAGGGGACGTTTAGGTAGTGGAACAATCATCCTAAAGCAAATGCTGACGCCTTCCCTTTATTCCCTTTCGTTTCTGAGTCTGCGATGATAAAAGCATGTTGATCCGTTGATCATCGGTGCTGTATTTGCTTCGGCTTTTGGTTTTACATTAATTCGGTTCTTAGCTAAACTTGGAAACTTCCTCTCCCTTTCGAACCCTGGATTTTACCCCTCTCGACTGTTCTATCCGGTGTCTTAGGGTTATATATTTTTATAAACTATCCCTGACCCGATTAAACGTTATAACATGGCAAATTAAAATGATGCAGTAATCAAACATCTTACTTGGATTTAATTTCCATCTTCTAATAGTATTCTTTCTATCACTAATAATAATTTAACTTTTGTGTCGTGGTAAACTAGAATAAATAATTCGTATACAAATGCGTCTGCTGAACTTCTAATAATTGAAACGACACCCTCGTAAAGTACAGCAATAGCAGAATGACTCCAGTACATAACTTCTTTATAATGTAAATGTCCTTAACAGTATCAATACATTTAGTGCTTTCCAGCAAGTTGTAGTTTTCCTTCATTTATTATATATTATAAGTCGCCTATTATTCGTTTTAGTTCTGAGACTAACATTTTAATCACAACAGGATATAAAGAACTTATTAATGGTCAGAACAAATGTTTATTAGTTCTAAACCTTTAAAATACGTGTAATTCCGTTTGTTTTCTTAGTTTTAAATCCTTGAAGCAATAGAGTGGACAATAAAATGACCATTTTGACTATTGGTTTTACAAAATTAAACCATAAAAACTGCTCTGATTTCTTTGTTATCTAATAATGAAAACAATTCTCATCATGTTTAAAATTCCAATAGAACTTTTAAGCAAGGAACAATCAGTAAATTTAGTATCCTTTTTATCAAGAAAGTGATAAAACATTTCTCTAGAATCTAATACATTGACACCTTTCTGTAATAATTTTTCTCACTTTTTTCCGGAATCTCTATTTTTAGAATTAAATAACTAAAATTTTCATGTACATTTAATATTCAACAGTACAGGAATTTTTGGATCATAAATTCCTACTAATAATTTAGAATCGTAAAACCCACTATTTGGGGTGAAAGGATCAGTGAAAGTACCACTTAAGGCTCTCCATAGAATGGCGTCCTTTCTTCTTGTTATGGACGACCTGTTT
The DNA here is from genome assembly GCF_021130785.1 of Homalodisca vitripennis. Classification (NCBI taxonomy): domain Eukaryota; kingdom Metazoa; phylum Arthropoda; class Insecta; order Hemiptera; family Cicadellidae; genus Homalodisca; species Homalodisca vitripennis. Next base: position 86,614 of record NW_025777221.1, read on the forward strand.
AGCTCTGTAACTGTAGAGGTCTTTTCCAACAGATGTATGCAGATGAGAAGACATGATAATTCTTGTGACTGGTAAATTTAAAATCACAGTCACGGAATTGACTAATGCAACCCTAACGGGTGAAGTAAACTGGTTAGATAGAATTGTATTTGTGTTGACCCGGCCCAGGCTGCCCTGGTCACATTTGGAAGAGGGCATAATGGTGGGCCATCGGTCCGTTTTTGTCGAGGAAGCTCTATCAGCGATTTGATGCCAAGTCAAGTTCCTAATGTTGTTCTTGATAGGTGACAGAATGGGGACCACTACTGGAAAGGTTTGTTGCAAGGGGATATAGTTACTAATATAGTGCAGGCTTCCGATCGTAGGGTCTTTTGGTCTTCAGCTGAAGCTTTAAATTTGCTTTTTATCTACGGGATTATACATAGACTAACGTTTGAGGTTTTGTTTTGTAGTTCAATACTTGGTCGGATTGGATTGCATCCTTAGGATATCCTGTCTAGCAATAAGCTCCGAACTGACCCGGTTACTGCCTTAGATGGTTGTCATAATCTTGCAGGTTTGTGCATAATAATAATTAGTTCATGACTCGTTGGATTGTTTACAACATCTGTAGGAAATGCCTTCTCTAATTTTACGTTATTATATGAGTAGTAAAATTACCATGCTGATTCAGGTATATGGTGTATTACACATGATTGCAGAACTTATGCTTCAACGATTTTCCTTTCACAAATCCTTCAGGATTATGATGTTTTCAACGAAGGATGTATTCAAGGGGGTTTCACAAATCAACGCCATACTCTGTGACATCTTACATTTATTTGACGTTTAAAAACTATAAGCAAGAAAATGGTACACGTTTAAAAATGTTGGACATTATGCGTTGTAAGATATACAATTTCATTTACAAGAAAGCTGGAACCGTAATTAATTTATGAAAAGATGGTTTCAAATGTTGGTATCAAATTTAATTACATTCATAAATATTAATAGTAAATTGTAATGACTTATCCTTGTGGTTTAACACTCAAATAAACATTATTTGGAGACAAAAATATATCTGAAAATTCCTCTTTTCGATTTCTTATTTAAATTAATCTGTGGACAATAGCCGTTTTTAACGTGTTTAAATGCAAACATTTGAGCCGGGGCTCAGTTTAGATAGTTTTGTCTATTATTTTTCCCACCTCGGCCACTTTTTTCAGTCGGTGGGGGAGTGACCGTATTGATTATTTTCTGCCTGGATGGACTGATTGGTCGAGGTCAGGTGGTTAGCCTTGACTGATTACTGACAAGCTGATTACCGGCAGCGGCTACTGATCGGAGCGGTCGGACACGTTCGGCAGAGGCGACGTGAATCTCTGGCCGTTGACTGCTCGTCCTGATACCCATGGCTGGCTAATTCTCCGACTTTCGGCAGGTAATTATTTTTCTCTTTCACCCTCTTAACTTAAAATAGTTGGTGGTTTTTCTCTCCCAAGCAGACACATAATTTTCGTTGCTTAGTTAAAAGAAGTTTATTTTTTATTTTTGTAATTTGTATTCCTTGTGTACGTTTTTCGTGTCGCAAAGTGTTCTATCCTGCCTTTCGTAACGTTCTAATTTGTTATTTATTAACTATGCCAATTAAATATTATATTTTGAACTAGTGCTTTCTAATTGATCCGTTCGGCGAACGGAAATTATTTATTTAGTAATCACCTTGTCTTTATTTAGTGTAAGCGAGACGGTACAGACTTTGCGTATTTTGTTACCTCGTGTTTTGTGTTGCGTGCAAAAATTGGGTGGCAACATTCATGATTTATATTTTATTGTTTAATTAGTTACTTGCTTTATAGTAGCGTGAACGGCTTAGTTTTGGATTATAATTTAATTATTGTTATTTTAGAAATAATGTACTGTTATTATTTGTAAATTACATAATTTACATTACAATTAATATTATAGCATGATTAAAATACAGAGAATTATTTTTACAAGTAAATGTTACCAAGCTGAATAATTTAGTATGGCTGTTCTGGCCTATAAGTAAATGTTTAAATATTTTAAAATTTGTTTTGTATGTAATATTTAATATTGTCACCAAGTAGTGTATCTTATAATACTTGGTGTCTTGAGTAATTTTCGGGAAACAGTTTTTCAATACTTAAAAGATACTGTTAGCTACAGATTGTTATTTTTAATTGTTAAATTTAAATATTTTATATTTAATTTTGGCCAAACATAATTATGTAACATAAACATAAACTCTTCTGAATATCTACTGGTTATGCTGGTATTTAATAGGGTCCCCGTGAGTGCCGTCAACAGGACTAGTGCGGCGAGTCTGCCCAATGAAACAGCACTGTTAAACCAAAATTGAATGCCCGCGCCCTGCCAGCGCTACTGAACCGTCATCCAACTGGACTGTTTGTACTTCATTTCGTCTTGAACAAGGTTGGATATAAAATGTTTTTTCCTTCTTCTTGTACTGAACTTGAGAGGATTGGGTTTTATGGAGCGCTGTCAGATATTATATCTGGAGGAGGGCCAGTGTTAATATTAACTAGTATTTATTTAGTTTAGTGACATGATCTGAAGGGGAGGATTTCATCTTTAATTCGGATTCGTGGAGGCAACTAAGCCCCCGCCTCCTTCTAAAATCAGCTTTAAATATATATATTTTTTTTTTTGCTACAAACTTAAAACAAAATTAACTTTTAAAAATAGTGGGCCTAGAAATTCTAAAACCTTTTTTCTACCCTCAGTTCATAATAATTACCAGTTAAAAATTTTTCCTACATGCCGTACCTGAAACTATGTTATTTATGTCAAATTTCTATTTATTATGTTATTTATATGTCAAATGCTATTTATTATGTTATTGTCAATATTTGAATCCTATTTATTTTGTTATTTAGTTTGTAAGGTACTCGGTGCACCGTGGTGCGGCAGTTTAAATATTGTATTTACTTCTTTGGCAAGGGAATTTATTTTATTGTTTTTTTGTGTAAAGATGTTGCCACCTAATTAATTATATTATGTACTGGAAATTTTGTCTCTCTTTGTCTCTCTTCTCACTAGTGGCATGTGGTTGTTTTTTTTATGCTTTGCTCCGAGTTTGGGAGGGGCGCGCTTCCGAGACCTCCTGTTGCGGTTGAGGAGACATCCGGTGACGTCTAGTTTCACTAACTCGGAACACATTTTGAATTATTACCATTTGATTGATTATAAATTAAAATCCCAAATGAATATTTACCAAAATTTAATATTTTTTCAAGACAGAGGTTAGTTTATGCTTTAAAGTAACCTTAGTTTTGTTAAATGTACCTAAATTGTGATACCTTGGTTTTTAATGTATTACTACAGCTAATGAATACTTAACGATTACATCAAGCCACTATTTTAGACAGTAAATATATTGTGTTGCTGGTTGGGCTCATAGATGTACCAAGAAATGCTAGTATATTTATATTTCCTCTATATATTCTGCTCTATTATCCATATAGTGTATGTGCAGGCATCTCGCGTCTGCATGATAAAATGTCTTGTTCTTTTATGTCTCATATCAAAAAATATAAATAAAAACTACATCCTCTATGTGGTTCATTTAATAATATAATTATTTTATAAATTGCACTCTACTTCATTAATCATTATATTAGTGAGCTTACAATGCCACAACATTTAGGCTAAAAACATTAACGAAATTGTTTTAAATCATAAAATTTAGATATTATACTCATTTGTGATCATCCATTCTTTGTCTTCGTAAAGAATTGATTACTACCGTATGAGATTACCGTATAAAATTCTCTCACAATGCGCGTTTGTTACCTAAGAAGCCTACTTACTAATTAAATAACCTATCAAGTGTCTCAAATGTAATTTGCGGTATTATATTTATTTTTGAGACAAAAATTTCTTTAATTTACGAGAAATTAATTACTATTGCATAATGAAAAATCGTCGTACAGGATTATCTAAATTGTGACTTTATTACCTATTGATACACTTGTCTATTAATAATACTCTATGAGAAATGTCCAAAAAGCTAAACATAAGTATTTCGTAAGATAGCAGAATATGTAAATTGGTTTTATACGCCATTGCTACCATCTATATAAAAATATATTGTACTTGATATTACTATGTACATCTTACTACGACATATGATATTTATATATTGAACTATAAAATACACTGCGTTCTGTCACACGTAAAGCAGCGAATAACTATATTGTTAAATTTAAAATTCAATTCATATTTAAGTTATTACATTTTATTGAAATTTAGTAAAAATTTTTAAGGAATATTTAAATATATAAATACGCTTAAGTTTTCTTTGTATCTAAGTAATGCTCTTATCAAGTTTAGTTAAAAGCTGCCCAATAGGGTTCTCGTTATTATTACACATCCAAAAATCTTCAAAATATTTTGCATTTATAATATAAACTATTATAGATTAATTAGCTATAGTACAACATGTCTTGTCGAACAGTATCCATGGATATTGCATCCACACACTAATAATGTAGCACATAAATCGGAAACGGGGAAAAAATCTTATTACAATCTTTATAGATAAGTTTTATTTACCCGTTTGTGCCCCTAACATATATGTGTTGGGGTAATCAGCGTTTAGTTGTATTAGTAGTCGTGACGTCAGCGATATAAGGGACAGGTGAAACGTAAGCAGAATTATAAGTAATATATTATTTTTTATCTATGGAATTAAAATGGCATTTATAATTTAATGTTTTAAATAATTCTAAAGTGTTTTGTCGCATCATTTTTCAAACTTCACTCAAATCACAGCTAGTCACGGAAGTAGCACCAGGAACACGATGTGAAGGCCAGAAGCATGATCAGGACACGGACTTACAAGGATGAGTTACTTTAATTAAATAAAAATCATAGATTTACTCACTAGTTCTCGTTATACAAAGCAGTTTAAATTCCAGGTTCAGCTACCATATAAAGCATAAAACACCAGAATAGTTTATATGTAGTGCTAACAGAAGTACAAATTAAATATAGTTAATACACTGCATTGTCATGTTTTGTGTAAAAGCTAATAATTCATGTTTGGTGCTATTATAATCCGCTTAGTACCCAAAGAGTACAGGGAGAATCAATTTAAATATTTCGTTTAGAATGGACACCAATAGATATTAGGAGTCTCGCGTAGTTTTATCAAAATATGTATATATTGTTATGAGAAGCATTTTCTAATTTGTCTTTTACAACAATATTTCTAGCGTTGCAAAAATTCGTAACGAGTTGAAATTAGTCGTAGGTTTTTATTTAAAATATAAAAATAATAATTATTTTTGGTTTAATTGATATATTTCAACAAGTAAAAACCATATACCAAACAGTTCTGACCTAAATTTGTTCTTGAAAATTTAACTCATTCTATTAGTTACAGAAATTCATGCCAGAGCTCTTTCATATTACAAGAGATAATAACGGACCAATTTAACTTATACAATATTAGGAATGCACAACTAGATTCTAATACTAAATTTTAATATTAAAATTTCTCTTTGTAAATGATAAAAATGAAATTTTTGTTTCATGACGAAATAAAATAAGTCGTTTTGGATAATAATGCGTCAGCTAAACTTCTAAATCGGGAGGGCGCCCTACCGGAGAGAAACATTGCCTGAATAACCGAAGCACACATTTTTCTTTAGCAATTTGTGTTACACATAAGCATCAGGACATATTAAAATCCAAAATCCAAAAGGGAGAGCTCCCAGTGATACACACCATCCTCTCCCGAACCCCAAAAAGTTCACATGAGCTAGTCTCGTATCAAAATGATGCTGATAGTCTTCTTTGACGTTAGAGGAATCGTCCATTTTGAGTTTTTACCGCAAGGAAAAACTGTCGACGCAGTCCTTTGTCTGGAGGTGCTCGAGACTGAAACGCCGACCGAATTGCCTGCATCAGGCCTAATATTAAAGTTATCTTAAAAGTCTACCTAGAAAATTCTCCCAGCCATACGGCGTTCGTCGTTACCCACTACTCTACCCAGAACAAGACCCCCTTAGATAGCTCAGTGTGATATTTTGTGTTCCACCGACTGAAGAGAGAGCTGACGGGAAAGCACCGGGATCCAGTGAGGAACATCCAAGTTGAAGTTAATAGGTTCCTGAGATTCATTCTACGTGTATTGATGAAGTAGGAGCCTATTTTGAAGTATGTTGACTATTTGTACTAATCGGATGAATAAATAAGATTTTCCAGAAAAGTGCTCATTATTTTCATAACGCACCCATGTATCCTCACGTGTCTTCAGGTGCATAACTTACTGAAAGCACTAAGATGTTGATTGACACGATCCAAAAGCACAATGGAGCACCTAGTCTTTCATAACGCTGATATGGTGGAAAGGGTTGATTCAAGATGTATGTTGAGTTTAGTTCCAGTTCACCTTCCTCTTAATGAACTATCTAAAATCTGATGCTGTTGCAGACTTAAATCTGAGTCGTGTTTGTCTGAAGGGATCTAAAATTAGTTAGCGATAATGAGTGAAAAAGTTCGAAATGAGCTCCAAAAATCGATTCGTCATCAGAGACACTCAAACGACAAAAATATTGCAATAAATGTTAAGAGGTATTCTCGTTGTCTTATCAGTGGCACAATGTAGTGTAAAAATCCCAAAGCTCGGTTGAGCAACCGAGTGTTTTACACATAACACAGGTATGGTGGGAAGGTCTGATTCAATGTTCATGTAATATTTAGCTGCAGTTAAACTTCCCCTTTCATGAATCGCCTGAAACTAGAGACCTGAAATCTGGAGACATGTTCGTCTAAAGGGATCGAAAAGCAGTCGGCTACGATAACGAAAAAGGTTAAAACGAAACCCTCGCATCGTTTCGACACTTAAAATTCACAGCCTTCCTTAGTGAATCATCCATCCTCACCATAGCTGTGTTATGTGTGGGAGAATTGGTTGCAACTAAGATTTTGTTGTGTGGAAGACTTTTGATTTCAGTTGCTGCACGTAAGAGGAAAGTGAACTCGTGCTATACTCAAGACTTACTTAGTATTAATTAGTCCTTCCAATCAAAGCTGCGCTACTGTGTTTGATATTAGTGCATGGCAATCGATTGGAGTTACTGAGCGTTACCGAATATTATTGGTTCTTAGAGATAACCATGATAAAAATGATAAGATATGTGAATTTATTATTAAACATCTCAACAAGCTGTGTACTATCATATGAGGTTTTATAGGTAACTTATTCATGTGTATAAAGAAATTATAATATATTCAGGTAAATGTTAAAAGTTAATGGCAATATATGAATGCATTGCAAACTTACGTTGTAGTACCCTTGCTTGCTTATCAGAAATTGTATTAGAGTACTGATATAAAACTTTGCATGACGTTTCTACATAGACAAAAATGAATTATGTGATGGTGCTCCCCAACCATGGAATTAGACTGAGCATCATAGAAGCAATGTATTATTGTTTGTTTCTGTGTCAACAAGATATTTCGAAAATGAATCGAGCTATAGATTTGAAATTTGGCATGAAAACTCAACAAAGCCTATTACATTACACGTAACAACTGTAAATAATGTATTTTTACTTATTTATTTTATATAAGGAGTCTTACTTTACTCTCCTCTCCTAAAGGTTTAAGGTACCAAGCAACAACAAATGAAGTCTATAGAGTATAGTGTTTAATTTCCAATACATTATTTCGTTGGTAGTATTGACATATTTAAAAAGTAAATGAATTGTAAGTCTGATGCCATAACCCTATAAACTCATCCAGTGTGGTATATAGACGAGTTGCTGCGAAATGAAAATGGATGGTGCTGTAGATTATTACTATGAAAACCAAAGGGTTTATAACAGTGAGCCTTGGATTCTGTTTTGGCCTAGACTGACGTCAATAGGAACTCCTCAGAGTTAGTCCAGATGATTAAATTGAAAGGCAGGACAACAACAATAATTTGTCAAACATTCAGGACCTTGAAGGATACGCGTCGTTAACACACAGAGAGGCGGGTGGTGGGAAGGATCCTTCTAAATGTAACTCGTATTTTTCTGAATATCGCCTTCCATAAAGTTAAGCTGAACTTTGAACCTCGACATCTCGACTAAGAACGGACTACAAAGATCCAAGAGTTCACAGATGAATCATAGAGAAATGAAGATTAACGCAAGTTCCCAAATAAGATTTGTAATGTAGTAAAATACACTGATTGTGAAATATGACTGCAACGAGAAACCGTAAGACAATAACTGTTCAGAATATATATATATATATATAGATATATATATATATATATATATATATATATATATATATGTGTGTGTGTACATTCTCTCCCGTAGATATTTTGCTGTTTTCTTTTGGAAATTGAATTAAGAAGTATCTTAGTCAATGAATTTCTTCAGAAAAGCGTATTCAATGTCAAGTTCTATAACTAAAGGTAGCAATAGAGTTAAAATCATTTATTTTATATTATATTCAACTGAAAAATAGACAATATTATATATATATTATATATATATATATATATATATATATATATATATATATATATACGTTAAATTGTATAAATGGCAATAGCCTTATTTAATTTCAATAAACATTGAATCACAAAAAGTACTTGCTCCGCCGGAGTCGAACCCGGATCTCTCACTTGCCGGGTGAATGTGCTACCATTACACCACAGAGCGCTTACTTTTTCCGATTCAATTATTTTGTATTTGGCCGTATATAGTTTTATATATATATATATATATATATATATATATATATATATATATATATATATATATATATATATATAACTATATCTTCCGTAATTAATGTATATTTCTGTAAATATTTTCGTAAGCGAGTGAAAACCTAGCTAAAAGTGACATTCCTGAAAAATGTTTCCTTAGTTTTCCGAGTAATGTCGTATCATCTTCTTAAGTTACTAATTACAATGCAAGGTTCTTACCTCAGTTTCCAAGAACTAACGGAGAAGCCAGTAATTTGACGTCTGTGTTACACCCTGAATGACTGGTTTAGGTGTGTAAAAGTTCAACGGTTACCTTACACTACATACGTAAGTGATGTATTGGCTATAAATGTTTAGAACTATACTTATATTACTTCTTAGTATGTTACTTCTTAAAACATACTTACTTAGTATTTATTGGAATAATTCAGATGTTTGTTTAAGTCAATGTAAGGTCCTATGTAGTTATAAAGTATTCCTTTTTGCACATTTAATAATACGGTATCCAATACTATTTATTAAAATTTTTTATTACAATCGGTATAGACGCAATTTTATGTTCCAATTGTAGATTAAAAGCCCTTATTCGGATTGAAAGTGAGTTGCAATAAAACACACATGTTACAGAAGGAATATAATAGAAGTGTCCAATCAACTAGTTCCTTTTGTTGTTGCGGGGCTGTGCAGCACTAAGTAATTGATATAAAACCTAAGTGCATGTCAGACTAGGGCACGCTTAGAACGATTAATGGCCAAATATGTTAGTTTAAAACATACTCTAATTTTTGTTTTAATTTCCATAGAAACGTTACAGGTATTTTAATTTTTTTTCTCGATAAATTCACAAGTGCTGTTTACAAAAGATGTTAAACTCACACCACGTTAGTTTGGAGAAGAACGACGAAATAAGTGCGATATCCAAAAACTTCACATGAATCAGGACCCCTTTCTTAGTCAATTGAACTTTCAAAATCGTTCAACACGCATGACGTTGCAAAGTTTTCACCAGGAGTACTATGGTGAAGACCAAGACAAGGAATTATGGATGAGTTAATTTAATTATTAACAATTCAAAGTTTTTTTTTTCTTTATTCTTCTTGCCCAAAGTAGTAAATCCTAGTTTTGGGGATAATTAAAAACATATAAAAACATTGAAACAGTTTATATTTACTTATAACGCGTTTAAAATTAACAAAATTTTACAATGAGGAAGATTGTTAAGCAAAAATTAATTATATATTTTGTGAACTAAAAAAGGAACATGGATTTAAATCCTTTCAGTACTCTAAGTGTATAGAAAGAACCAGTCTACATTAATTTTATATACATTGTCCAAATGATATTATATCCGTTCATACATATGTGATAAAAATTGTAAAGATTACTTGGAGAATTATTTAGTTAAATATGTCTTAGAGATATCCCTCAAGCATTTTATAGTGGTGCAAAATTAAAAATAATTTGAAATTAGTGAATGCTATTTGACTTAAGGATAAAGTTCATAACTTAATTACATTTAATTGTTTACACTCAATAAAATACTAACCAAATTATACATATTTGAGGAGAAACATAGTGTATAATTTGTTATTTATCCAATTAGTTAATGAAATTATCAATAGAGCTCTGAAGTTAACCTTTACAGACATTCCGAATGAAATTAAATTTTGCCTTTTCGTTTATATCGTAGTACAAACAATTTTATTTTATAATATTGTGACATATATCGTAGTTATTAAACATTCAGTTTCGGAAATTAAAGTACAATAAAAAACTATTTAGCTTTCAAAAATTCTTTTTTTAAATAAAATCAAAATGTACCTTTGATTCTATTAGGTAAAAATAAAAAAATAAAAATAGTTTTTTTAGTAAATGTTAATTGTAACTCTGCTCCTCTTTCAGTTGTTAATTTTGTTAATATTCTCGTAATGTCAGATTAGGCCTACTTTGTACAATGCTGCTAAATTACTTAACAAACAGCATGTATTACGAAGTCCTTTGTAGAGAGGTTGACGCTAAACTTCTTGACTATTGAATAGAAACTGCTCTCTTACAAAGCATTTCAGGCGACAAAGAGTACTTTACATCGAGTGTCCGGTTTACATTATTGTGCTGATCGTTAAAAAATCACATTGCACAAGTTTTTAATTTTTCTTTTTTTTGCTACAATTGGCCTGGAATAATCATAAACTATCGTAATATGAAGTCTTAAATTTTCTGTTAATAAATATAAAATAAAATTCAATATTAAAGGTATATTACATATTGAAACACAATAAAATGCGAAGGCAACGTCTATTTAATTTGATCTTCTCCACTTAACGCCACACTCACCATTAAATCAGTGCCAACAATATAACATGAACATTTAATATATACAAAAATAACATAAGGTATGACATAAAGTAGGGGTAGAAAAATCAAAACTTGAAAAACATTTGTAGTTTTAAAAATCTTTAAAACAAATCTTATAAACAATACATTAGAAAGTATATATACTATACACATTGACAATAATTTTAGATTTTATTTCATTTACATAAACAACATTTACTAAACACACCTAATGTTATAATATTTTCCTAAAGTTAGACTAAGAGATTTTACAAATGTTTACAGTATTAAATATAAGTAAGATGAACAGTTCTTTTTGGACATCCAATTGTCGTAAATCTGTCGTTGTGATCAGATGTACTGTTTCAGACAGAGAGAGTTAGAGAGAGTGAGATGGAGACAGTGGGAAGGTAATAGACTCTGTGGGGTTCCTCGGTCTGCGTTGACATGTTACTTATGTTACGTTCTTTGGTTTGAAATTGCATGTACGAGAAATAGTAACAAGATCAAATATTTCTAAATGTTTTGTAAAATATCCTCAGCAGAAAATTATCTTACACGTGTAATTATAGTATGTACATAATCCTGTAATTTCTGACAATGTTGGATGACTCAATAAATATTAATGTAATGAAGCATACTATAATATGTAGTATTACGGTTTAATATTGAGTGTGTAATAAGCCATTTCCATTGGGGAATTTATTGTTAAGTAAATTTATCTACATTTTACAAAAGAAACATTTCTGAAATAAGATTTTTTCTTACAGTAGTCATATTCTGATTTGCCATTATTATCTGTGGCAAATTAGTATGTATACTGAAGACTATTACAACAACACCCTTCATTAAACCAAAATTTGTACATTTCGTCAAATTGGAAAACCATAGCATCAGCAATTAGCGGTGCCACATTCGAATGAGAAAGCCACAAAACTTACATGCAAACGTCAATATAAAATTAAATATCCCCGAATATTCTAACGGTGAAAATTGTTTAAAATATTAATTCAAAAAATGAGTATTAACAACAAAAAACTAACCCCAGAAACTTCGTATGTCTCCTCCAATATATATTTTCGAAGCAGAAGACCTGTAATGGAAAAAGCTTTGCCTGAATATTACCATTGATAACAGCGCTTTTGTATTGGATCATGATAATTAAATTTATTCTTACCTTACGATTGGAATTTCGAAGTAATTTTTAAAAGTAACGAAAGTAAACACAAAACTAGGAAAGTATTTACTATATTTTATCACTTTATTTTGAAATATAAATATTCACGTTTAATTGTTATTATGAGAAGAAGATGACAAGTCATTAAATTATAATTAATAATTACGATGCTATTTAATTATGTAATAAATGGCAGATATTACAACGTCCCGTAATAAACAGTTCACGGTAATACTTATAGTTGAAACGTAAACAACCTCTTTGCGTGTAGCAGTAACGAGACTATAAATCGCTACTAATAAATTCTTAGAAATGAAGCAATATTCTGGCGTAAATTGGTAGTTGAAGGTTTTGAGTTTAGCATTCAAAATTATACTAATATATAAATAAACTTATACCTTAATTAAGACTTATACATTAATTATAATACAGATAGTTTGATATAGATTTTTTTTTTATTTTAAAAGCTTAATTGATTTAAAATGTTTAAGTTAAAATCATAATACAGTTTCTCAATTTGGTCTCATCTATTCTATGATCTACAGCAATAACTGCTGCAAAATTCATCCACCTATATATATATATATATATATATATATATATATATATATTATGTAGGTATATATATATTTACCTATATATATATTGACCTTATATATATTTATATGTTTACAATAATTTTAATTGTTTTATTTTTTTGTGTGATTGTAAATTAAAACTAAACTACTATTTAAATTTGTTATTGTACTGTATACATGTTCTTTTGATTTTTTACGAAGACATCGTTTTATTATGGAAAGATTATTTGCAATACTTTTTTTTATTCCCGAGGATATTCAATAACAAATATTTCACAATTTAAGCTTAATTCCGCTCGGATATAAAACCTCAATCTAAGTTTTAGCACAATGAATAACATAGCATTAAAACTCGCCTTCACTTTTTTCGGGGATAATCGGAATTAGGTGATTAGTTGAATTCGAAAATGGGGTTTTGCAGGTAGTTAACAGTACACCGTGCTTTTAAGACTCAGTACAACAAACTCTTACATCTGTGAGTGAAGATTTCTGTATGATTTTTCAACCTTAAGTTATTGCTCAATCGTGGAGTTTCTCGTTTTATGAAGCAACACGTATGAGACACGATAGATTATACCCGTTATAATATTAATAAGTAAAATTTTATGTATTAATGTTAATAAAAAATATTTGGTAATGATTAATGTAAAATTTTCGTTCGGTTTTATAATATTGTCGTTCCAAAGATGACATAATATGCGAGTTACAAGAAGTCAAAATCTCAATAATATATTATTTTTATTTTTAGGAGAATAGGTAAACAAATATTACTGCTAAAATTTAACTCTATTTTAGACACATGTATTTTAATTCTCATTATGTTAAATTAATTTTAATTCGTAAAGAATGTTCATCCTTCGACAGAGCAGCCTAAAGTGAGTGGTTATGAACGCATAGAACTAATATTAGTACTGTAAGAAATATAGCAACATGTTTAGCGGAGTTTGTAAGAGAAATATGTTCTATAATTGTACAAAAAAATTAGTCAATAAATGGTTAGTAGATGCTGGGCGAGATGAATTTCGTCAGTATTTTTCCTCAATCTACACCTAGATATGCTTTTTTATGTATTAAATTTCTGTTATATTTTTGTATTACAATCAATGTTAGTCTGAGTGTTTGGTGAGTTTGTACAACCGTTTTGACTGCAGGCCAACGAGGACGTGTGGTGCGTGCATGTGTGCGTGTGCGTGATTGGTGTGTGTGTGTGTGCGTGGGTGTGCAGGTGTGATCCAAGTCTCTCTCTACTTATATCGGCTAATTTTTAATTAAGTCTTTCTGATTGCTCTTTTTAATGTAAGTTACAAGATTTTATAAATTACATTTTTAAGTCTTCAAATTGTATTTTCTAAATAAGTATATTCCTTTCAAATTTTAGATTATTTATTAACTAAATTTACTCATGTATTCCATGCTCTGGCCTTGTATGGTTTATTTTAGAGGTTAAATCTTCATTTATAATTTGTTAATGAAAATGTTTTTATTAATGACAATTCATTTCCTTATTTTAATTTAAGTTTTTTGTGTGTTATTGGTAGTGCAGACTGAGGAACTCGTTTCCCCACACACAGGCTGATGCCCATGTGGGGATAAATTCTTATAAGATATTTGTTATGTATTCTATTTTACTCTGTACATAAACTTTGGAAATAGATAAATCAATCAATCAATCATTGAATTAATTTCTTAAAAGAACACCATATCTCACTTCTACAGTATAGTAAAAAAATAGATGAGAACCTTACGTTATACAGAAATAGAAACTCCTAATAAGATTCCAATGTTACTTAAGATATTTTTCTCTGTAAGTAATGACAAGTAATAATAAAAATGTTTTCATGACAAAATAAAATGAGATAAAAATTCGTCATTGAGATATTCTTGTTAGTACTATACTTGACATAAAAAGGCGCCAAAATATAAAAGAATAAGACACCTATTTGAAATATAAAAAACAGTTATTATATATATATTATTATATGTCATGTGACTATGATGAAATAGTTTTACGAGCATGTTTTCAGCATTTACAAGGTCGTTCAACTTACAGCACGTCACATAATCACCTCATGTAGTACAATGTGATGGTCAGAAGCTGGACGAGGACCAGGACATACAAGGATGAGTTACTTGTATTATTGAATAATCGTAATTTCACCTAAAAACGACTCTTGATAGCAATTTACATTTTAGTATTAGTGACTATTAAATATAACACAAAACACATGAAGTTTAAAATAAAACGATGACCTGGTTCCAAAGCAAATAGAAGTTTCAAATAGAAAATATTATTTCGCTGAATTTCTTTGATTTTTTTAAAAGACTTTCACTGATTTTCTTTATATAAAAGCTTACTAGAGTTGTGTTTGGGCTGTTTTAATCCTCTCTGTACCCAAAGCGTGCAGGGACAATTGGGTTCAATCATTCTCCAACTTCTAAGCGTCACAAACAGTTTTGGAACTGTTTTTCCATAGACAAATATTTAATATTTTATGAGAAGAATGTTCTAACGAACGTCTTCGAGCAACTTTTTGGACATTTCTGTTAGGATAAATATATAGTTTAGTTCAAATTAGCTTACGTTACCTAACATTAGTAATACACAACTACAACACGTTTTATGTTTGAAACTAAAAAAATTAAAATACGGTTTCAAATAGTTTTAAAGAAGGATATAGTCTACAATTCCTAACTCATTCCGTTAGTTAAGTAAATATTCATCAGAGCACGCATCCACAGTACAAGAGATAAGCCATGGTAGAGTAAAATGATGCAATAATAAAAACTTTTTTACTTAAATTTCATTTCCACTTTTGTAATAAAACTTTAGCAGTATATAATTTGATTTTTAACCCATTAAAATATAAATTATATCAAAAAATGTATCTTGTCTTGTTCCTTGATTTCTTCTATAAAAGTAAAGGAACCAATATTAGAGGATGTCTAATTGGATTATTTAATCGTTTAATTATTAATATAATGTATTCTACTTTATTAATAATAAGATTAACTTAGCTTATTACATTACAACATGTAATAACTAAACTAGATGGCATTAAATTATAATTTTAGATATAATCATTTATGAGCTTCCAATTTTTTAAAGCTATGTAAGGAATTCATCACTATAATAAAATGATAAAACAGTGAATAGGATTCTCTCACAATGAGCCTTAGTTACCAGAGGTGCTTTACGCTTATCTCTCCGCTGTCCAAATTCTACTCTGACGTATTATGTTTATTTCTGAGCCACTAAGATTTTATTAATTTACATGGAATTAATTGCTATCGCATAATGATACATCGACGGACAGAATTATCTCACAATGTGACTTTGTTGCCTATTTAGACACTCTCTTATTAAATACGTTTTGGGAAAGGTTGAACAATCTAAACATAAATACTTGATAAAATTGCAAAATATGCAAATTGGCTTAATATGTTATTGCTGCCACCAACGCTAGTATAAATAGTATTTGTCATTACTATTTACTCCTAGTACGACAAATAATATTTATTTATTGAAATACTACATACTGGAATACATTTCGTTCTATGACACTAAAAGATACTTAATTTTTAATTTTAAAGCTAGTTTCAAGAAACATTTGAGGGAATACTTAAAAATTCAAATACGCAGACTTTTTTGCATTTAAGTAATATATGTATATATGTGTGTGTGTGTGTATGTATATATTATATATATATATATATATATATATATATATATATTTAAAATATGTCCTATAGGGTTAGAGTGTATATTAAAAATCTAAAACTATGGATTTATAATGAAAACTTAAATACAATTAGTGATGCATTATTGTTATGTTATTTGTTATATTATTTTTTAGAAATTCAAAACTACACTACTGCAGACTAAATTATCAATAGTATAAAAATGTCATTTGGAATAGTGTCCCTGGATATTGTATCTAAAAACTAATAATGTAGCACTCATATCATAAGTTTAGACGTGGAACTGTCTCTTTAAAAACATTTTAATGATTTATTCACAAGTTTGTCATATTAAAATGTACTTGTTAGGGCAATCATGTTAAAAAAAACACTCTGTTTAGTTTTGGTAGTAGCCGTGACGTCAGCAATATAAGGGACAGGTGAAACGTAAGCAGCAGTTTACACAAAATATTATTTTATATCCATGGAAACAAAATGGCATTTATAGTTTAATGTTTTTAAACAATTATAAAAGTATTATGTCGCTGCATGTTTCAAACTTCGCCCAACTCACAGTTAGTTGCGGACGTATCACCAGTAACACGATTTGATGGCCATAAGCAGGACCAGGACATACAAGGATGACTTACTTTAATTAAATATTAATCATAGATTTTACTCACTATTTTTCGTTACTAAAAGCAGTTTATATCCTAGTTTAGCAAGTATTATTTACAGCACAAAAGACCAGAAATATTTTATATGTAGTGCTAACAAGTTCTAATTAAATATAGTTAATACACTTCATTGTTATGTTTTTTTGAAAAAACTATTTAAATTTTTGGGTTGGTA